>NW_028277174.1:9082500-9297500 GCF_051122295.1 Plectrocnemia conspersa | reverse complement strand
GCTTAGCGTACTACGTCCAAGGGTCTATAATAAAAAATACGACCCCAAAATAAAAGGGGAAAAACACGAAGCTTATTCGTTTCGACACGCAACTCCTCAGCCTTTTTATTTATGCGTTGACATTTAGTCAAGTCGTTTATTTTTTTCTTTCGCCCTATTTGCCCACCTCTCTCCATTAGCGACGCGTAACTATTAATTTCTTCCTAAATTATAAAAAGACGCGTTTTTATATGCTTCAGCATCTTCTCTCTTAACTAGCAGGGGGATAATTTAATTTTAAGCGCTGGCTTGTAAAGGGTTAAAATTTATCTTGAATAATATTTAAAAGCATTTTCTTGAACGTATATGTTTTTTTTATTAAAAAATAGAAAAGCATAAGACTGCTCGTTGTTCGATCAAGATATCAAAAAAGAGTCTACATTGTCTTCTCTCTCAAAGCGAGTTTGTTTGTCCTCGGATCGAATCCGGATAGTATCTTGTTCAGTCACGTCTCGGTCGGCGGTTCTAAATGCTCTCTCGCCGTGTGAACAATTCCTGCTTTAATGACTTTATAAATAACCTCGGTTTGTAGGTGGTATGCAGGGGGAGCGCCCATACCCCGCTTCGGCCCGGGGCCGTTCGCTAGGGGCGGCTTTAATTAATGCATCTCGAAAACTTATTCAATTTGCCCGTTGGAGTTTTTTTTTTTTTTGGTGAACCAATGGCTCGTGAACGTTTGTGACGATTTAATTCGAATTTATGAAGCGAGACAGTCGGGATTTTGGCCATCGATTGCGGATTTTTGGCACCTCGTTTGCTTCAATTTTGCTTTGGCCCGATTCCAAAAACGTCGCGCGACAATGTATCGGTTCGCAGGAATGAATACAATAATTTGTCTGGTGTGAACTCGATACTGTCGAATTATTAAATTTAAAGTAAGTTTTTTTTGTATATCTACGTTTAAAAAATATTATTGCAAAATAGTATCACACACAACTAATTAAAATTATCTTGTTTATATATCATAAAAAATTGATTGGGAAAAATCAAATTCCAGTTTTGTTCACAAACTGCTGCTGCAATTTAGTTTGTCGCATTTTACATGCAGGGCTTACAATTTTAGGATATCTCAATTTGAACAATTTCAATAGCTCTATTAGCGTTGCAGTTTGTAATGTTCAATCAATGCAAAGCACGCTGGTTTCCCGTACTAGGAGGCGTCGAAACGCCCAAGCTATTTAAACTACAACTTTTGATACATTTATCACCCAAGAAGTATTTAAATTCGTAAATAAAACGTCATCCCTTATTCATGACGTCGCCTCGGCGAGACCAGACCACTATATACCTTATTAACATCACACTTGTTTCACAATTTAATTTCGCGATGGGTGCGAACCCGCCGAGCTGAGTAATTTGCGAGCGTTGTGCAGCCAGCTCGCTCGGCGCTTTTTTTTTATCTCTCCTCCCTTTGCACTTGTGCAACTCATTTACATTCAAGACGCACACACAGAGTGTCTGCCTCCGGGCAAATAGCCGGTCAGGTATTCCGAGAGAAAAAACGACACGAGAGACTCGTTCTCCCCTTTTGCCGGGAGGATTCATTTAGCGCGCTCCGGCGATCCGGAACGCCGGATAATTAGAGGGTGCTGGGTGATTTTTCTTCTATACACCCACAGAAATACAAATACCAACAATTATTGAATCTATGAAAGCCTTTGTTCTGTATAATCACCCATAAAATCAACCTTGTAATTTGAAACATTGATCTAATGGCTCGATTTTAAAAACTATTATCGTGCTATTTATTTGGACTAGAAAATTATTATACATATTTGTGCGTGTGGTGAGATATCCTCCCTTTGGCACGCTCAAACATAAAGTAACGTGCACCCAAATAGCACGTCCTCAATTTACCGTGTTATTGGGGAGTCTACACAAATTCAAGGCGTGCTTTACTGTTTTAGGCTTTTGAAAAAAAAAATATTTGCGTGTAAATTGATATACATATGTATATGTTAATACATTTATATATTATTATTTTTCAAAATTTTATTTTAATAAATTAGGTGTAATTTAACTCGGTTTACCGACCATTATTCTGAGCTATTAAGGCCAGGATGTCGGCGCTCGAGAATGCTCCTCTTACACGAACCATCTAGCTTCTCAGCTGTCCTGCATTTCGCCACAAATAAAAAAATGTAATGTTATGTATTTATGTATTTATATATTATCTTATGGTCGACAACATTTTTCTCATATAGCAAATTCGAGTGCTTGCCGCTTACGATAGATATCTATCTCTAAACCCCTAACCCCCTTGCAGTATCGCATTCCCGTGAATAATGACCGAGCGCCGGGATGCATTTGAATATGAATCTGTAATAGTCTCGACGGTGTGTTTGCATAGTAAACAGAAGCAATTTGTATCCGGCCAGATGTGGGTAAACTTAATAATGGATTGCTAAATTTGCATTCGTAATGAATCTGCCAAGTTCCGAGCATAGATAAGTATCGAAGTTAATTAACGGATTGTTTGCTACTGATTTTACTTAGTGGGCGTTCACAATTGCATTATTCCACTCTTGTTTGACGACGGTCATTTAGAAGTGTGATGGACCGTGATTGGATTTGCTTTGTTATAAAGGGTTGATCGATTGTGTGCTATTATTTATGCATGCTTAGATGTCATGGTGATTTTTAAGCACGATCGAGTTGATCTATAGACTGTCACAGTCGCAAAAGTAATTGCATTAATTATCAAATCGTTTTGAACATTTTTCTCTAATAAGCAGCTGCGTCAATGTGAAAATTAATGTCCCGAGCGTTTGCATAACTAATCTACTTAAAAACTTTTCGTATAAAACGCTTAATGTTTTTTATAAAATTCTCGCTTAAAAAAACCATTTGCGGCATGTCAAAAGTATATAAAAATATTTTTTTACTAGTTTTTATAACACACAAACGATTTTCTTCGTATTTCTAAAACATGCTGGAATTGCCTCTTATCGCGTTTTTTACATCTTAGATTCCATCTAAAGTGCATCTGCCGCGGATGCAAGCAACCAGTTATGCCTTAATTGCACTTTGACAAATCAATATGGCACGAAGACGACGACACACATTCCGCGACTGGATATTGAATTGCTATCTATGGCCATTATCTGCATTGTCATTATAAATTGCGATGGAGTTGATATCACTGCTGTTTTATATGAGCAAAAGCGACGAAGATTTTATCTTCATGACGGTCGTTTCAACACCTGCTTCTAATTTGCATTGAAGTTTATATTTTATTTTCGCATGTTATGTAGATATAAAATAATAGATATTTCGTCAACACGAATCTGATTAGTCGGAGATTGCCATTTTAAACATTTCGATCCTTGGTATTAGAGGCACTTTAACAAAATCCCATCGATTCCGCCTCGCCAACTCCAAAACCCAAAGGTCTGAAACGCTCGAACCCATTAACCAGCGAGTCGCGTTTAATTTGAAAGGCATTAGGACTGTACGTGTACTTTTTGCTATATAACTCTTTTTATTCGCTATGTTGACAAGGGATGTAGAGAAAATCGTAGAAACGTTTTAAAGCTTGGTTTTCAAACGTTACCAATAAATTCATAAGTTAAATTGCCTCATGAATACTAGAAATAAAATTATTTACCATTCAAGATTTCCTTTACATAATACAACTAATCTTTATTGCGAATGACCAGTTACATTATGGATTGAATTATAGACTCACTTTTTGTTTAGGAATATCAAAAAATATATTTTTATTTTATTTTATCATCTATCATTGTTTCCTAGTTTTGAGGCTTTGTTTAAACTCATTAGATAGTTACTGATTGTATTCATTTATTTTAAAACAATTATAACCATCTAATTTGTAGCTAGTTTTGTATATATATAATAGTAAGAATAAGCCTATTGGACATTTCGTGTTTTAAAGCTAAATATGTGTGACTTTGCAGTTAAAATAGACGCTGGAAAATCTGGTAACAATTTGTTTTTATAAGCATATATTAAATTGCGCATATAGATGGACGCGAAGCTGTCGATATCAGGCGGTGGAGTTAAAATAGCCGGTCTTACTTGGAGTGTCGAGTTGAATTATTGTCGTCTGTGATATGCCGTATGATCCGCTGACGTGTCTCGTGCTGTGACTCCTTGGCGTCTCTGGAGCGTCTTTCTCTGCTTGTATCACATATTTTATGCTGGTTCGAGACAGCTCTGGCGAATCGCAGATGAGAATGTTGGCGGGCTAGTTGCATCTTTTTGGAGACACCCACAAAATGTATTACGCCTTAAAAGTAAAACTCTTATATGGTTACTTTTGGTGATCGTTAACAAGTGGTATAAATAACAATAGTCCTTTTGCGTACTGTAGTTTTTTTCCCTATATTTGTAAGTGCTTATGAGTGATTAACATCTCGGGACGAATGTGCTAATAGTTGATTCGTAAAATATTAGCAAGTATAAACGCATTTGTCCCGAGATCTCTCTTTCATTGTTAAGCCTTATATTCGAGATGAGTTGCTATTTTTTTCATTTGTTCGAATGGTTGTTAGATAGACCTCTAAATTAGTTATGCAGGTGGTTTATAAACCCCCAGACATAACAAGTTTATTCTCTTTATTCGTGGGTGTTTGAGATTTTTATCATATTTTGCCTGCAGATGAATATTTTTTATTGAAATTTGCATTTTCACATACAAAATAAGTATAGCATTGATCCTTTTTTAGGAGCGATGCTTTCATCACAGAATGATGTACAATGACTATTTGTATAACTGGCTGTTACAAAAGCGATTCATAAACTGTTAACATGCAACTCTCTTCAACATAAAAATATTAATCTTTTTCAGTTGATTTATATAACAAATATCAAAATTTCCTCTTTCAAATCGACGATATATATTTTCTTATTCTGTATCGAGTAGAAAATTGTATTTAATATAGCTGCAATTTTATGCTTCTCAAGGGATCGTTCTTTTAAATATTTTTATAGGAGCTTCATAGTCGTTTGCTCATTATTGAGAATCGAGACCTACAATATCTCAAACCATTTATTTAAAAAAATCGTTCTCTTCTTTTTCATCTGATGTTTAAGTGACCATGAAGCATCGCTTGTTGCGATATCGTATATTTTTCCTATAATATTTAATTATTTTTTCTACTGAATTAGATTTAAATGTCTTAAACGATCAGTACATTTATTTGAGCTCCTTTGACAAACTTCTGAAGGAAATTGACTAGTTTCGTCCATAGGGTCCTTTAGATTGGGACACACTGTTCTGAAGAGAGCCCGCATTGTTGGGTTTCCTATCTGCCCCCCTCGGGGCTCCACTTTTATACGCTTCTTTGAATGGGTCGTATTATGCTACCGCTCATAATGCCCCGGCTTTATAATTCTGTCGGGTTGAACGTGTCGAAGGCGGTTGTTAATGTGTTTTGTGGGCGAGCTTAAATATCGTGCGGTCGGGTGAAAATCAATATGAACCGGCTTATAGCTTATATAGTGCACATGCCACTTACGATAAAAATTTAGTATATAACACATAGCGCTAAACCAGTTTTTTTCAAATAATTTTCAGAACAAGTCTCTTAATATGTACGGTGTGTTTATTTTTCCGTTGGATTATAATTAAAATGAAAATTATCAGATTTACTTGCTTTTGCATCAACAGTTTCGAAACAACACCCAACGTTTATTTTTGCAATTCAGCTACGTTTTCCTAGAAAAAAAAATGTTTTTCCATTCTGCTCGTTATCGTCCAACATTGAAAGCTTTCACGTAACGGCCCTAAAGCGCTCGAGGGGTGTTATTGTTATTTATGTTTGATATTTTCCTTTGTAAGATTTTTATTTCAACATCAAAGGTACATTTTTGCGATGCTTTATAACTGACGCGTCCGATGCTTAGCGATTTTGCTATGTAACCAGTATCATATAATATTTAATATTATAATAAAAAATAAATTAGAGTGAATAAAAAATACAAATTAACTTATTGATAAAAGTAATATAATTAAAATCAGATTATAAATATATTCACACAACTGAATTAAGTTAATATTATTTTAGAAAGCTTTCGTTACAAATACATAAATTTATCAACCTTTTAGTTGTTTCTTAATAAGTTTCTTAGTTTGATGATAAATAACGTAACCTAATAGTCTCTTCGTTCTAGAATGATCTCTCAAAATGTTTCTGAATTATATCAAAAAAACATTAAACTAGATTTTTATAAATTTTACTGTATTTGTATTGAAATCAATACGGAATATATTGTATCAAGTTTTGGTGTAGGTAAATCTGAAAAGATGGTAAATGTCGGACGCAAATGTTAGATCTCCAAAAAATAGTTTATGTGGAGCAATGCAAATCGTGAGCTCCCAAAAAAATTGAGGCCAAAATAGCCGCCGGAAAAGCTGATAACAATTTATTTAATTAAGCATGTATATGGAAATGTAGCTGCCGTTATCATGTGGTGGAGTCGAAATAGTTGGTCTTAAAAATTGAAGAGTCTTCGCTGGAGTGTCGTGTTGAATTATTGTCGGCTGTAATCTGTCGTGATGATGTCCGTCTATCCTTATGTGATCAAGTGCCGTATCTTTTATATCGCTGATTCGGGACAGCTCTGCCGAATCACAGATGAGGATGTTTGTTGGCCAGTTGTATCGCTTCTTGGACACTTAAAATAAAATCGGCTTAGATGGCCACTCCGGCAATCATTATCAAAGGTGTAAACATAACAATAGTCCTTTTTGCGCAACAAGGGTACTTTTCCGATACTATGTGTGATTACGAGTGATTAGCGCCTCGTGACGGATGTGATAATAGGGGTTCCTTAAAATATATAAAATTATTAACGCAATTGCTTAGCACTGAGCTTTCTATTCCACTGGCTAGGACCAGTTGGTATTATTTTCTTTTGATTTTTTTGGAATAGTCTTTAAAATAGCATCTAAGTTAATTGTGGAGGAGGTTGGAAATCAGCGAACTAATAAATAATATAATATGTTATATATGCTAGCATAAATTTAAATACAGTAATATAGACTATGATAGCAAAAACTTGAGAATAAAACACACATTTTTAATCTTAAGTTCTAAATTTAATTTAATATATAGTAATGGTCTGAAAATGAAAATAAAAACGATTGTAAATGTTAAAACGGTTTCGCCTTTTTCTTAATAAATATCTTATCTTTGTAGCACATACTTAGTGTACAGTGTTGTTAGTGATGCGTATTTAAATATTACTATGTGTACTGGTCAGAATATTTTTTTTCAATCAGTATTTATTCAGTTCGGTCTTAATTACAATTCATTGGTCAGTATTTATAAATAATAATCAGTGTTTATATTATATGGTCCGTATTTTAACCTTAAGGTCAGTTTTATGCTGACAGTTAGTCAAAGTCATTATCATGTTGTTTTAGATCCAACTGTTTGTTTGGGTTCGCAATTGTCAGATTTCAACACAAGCCAAGCGTGCTCTCCGCCACTGCTCTCTCATTATTCCCGCTTCTTTCGTCGCTCTGAATATCTTCGTGTTATTCTGTCCGTATGTTATTTTTATTCTAATCATTTGATATTCATTCTGACCCTGAATAATATAATTAAGATTAGATTGTTAATAAAATAACTTAAAATGGATTTAAATTATGACCATTTAATTTTTTGCACATTTTTTTATTTAATTAAATACACACTGAAAATAATATCGTTGTATTATTTGTCATTAAACAGTATATACAACATATATAATAATATTATATAGATCTATGAAGATCAGGATATAACACAAGTAACAAGGAGCCGTTCTTGTAATAGTTACACACATAAAACAGAAGATGGTTGTTCAGAAATAGTAGACATTATAACCTTTCTCGATTTTTCATAATATTTAATTTTTTAAAGCTTTTTAGTTATCTTAGACTCATAATTCAATTTACTTTGTTTGTTTGATCTTGGCAGTGAAAGGTAAGATATTGAGGAAATGGTGATTTTAAAAAATAATAACCATGCAAAATACATACATAGTTTCAATTGTGTGCGTGTAATATATAACGAAGCCTATATTATATTATATATTTTTTACACTGTTCGCTTAATTGAAAGTTGAATAAATTAAATTCATAAATTTGATTCAGTGGTTGTAAACCCTTTCTAATATCAAACATAATATATATTTTAATCATAAAATAATAATAAAGCCGTAAAATAATAATAATGAGTCGGGGGTAGGGTGGCGCGTGGCACGCGAGCCGCTGCTCGTAAATTTCATCCCTCTCTCGAACGGGGGTGCAAGAGAGAATGTGCTTTATATATTTTTTCCGCAAATATGGACACACACAAGGTATTCCCGACGAAAGAAATTTTACGAGCGTGCTCCGAATTTAATATTCAGCCACAAATCCACCCACCAGTCGACCGAGGGCACATAACCACCCCCAACCCCCGGACCGAGAATCCCTCGTAATTGGATCTGACACTTTTGTGTCGATCAAATGCCGTATCTATAGGTATGGAAATGTGGTTAACTCGCACGCTCGTAAAGGCCTAGCGTATTGGTGCTGTAATAAAATTTGAAGCACGAGATGGTATAACTAAATACCAATGCTAATAATAATAAAATATATTCATGTATAAATTTTTTTAACTTAAAAAATCAACTCTTATTGGACCGTTGTTCGTTTTTGTTTATTCAATCGTTTTATTTCATATTTGATATCTGAATCCACACATGAATATATCAAACCCAAACGCGTGCGCATTATGCTAATTACATTTAACGCATTGTTTATTAAAGCGGCGTTTAATAAATATTTATGAACGCCGCATGTCAAACTGTTACATGTTAATTACAATAATATTTGCATTCGAAAGATAACATATAATTAATTGCGTGTTTAATTTTAGTGTTTGTATTATGGCTCCATTAGCGCTTGATGGACGTGTCATTAAGAGTCGCCCAACCCTTACCATTCGTTTAAAAAAATCATTTTCCACATTTAGTCACTTTAAACATATAATATTATATCGGGGTCAGGGGTATGCGGTTATTGTGTGAGGCTGAAATCACTTAAGAAGTTACGTCACGTCGAGGACGCTTCGTGCGGTTACGCCGCTCATATCACTATTCTCCTTTACCCGGAATATGCTATTCCGACTTTGGAAGGATATCAGTATTCAGGTCTTGCTCTGATTGCGTGGCAAACGCAACGAGGAAAATGGCCGCAGAAACACCGCCGAAAATATATATATAGGTGTTTCCAGTCCTTCCAGAGCTAAATGCGTTTTTTCAGCGTTCAAATTGAGAAATAATCTATTTCTGGTAGGATATTGAACGAGTCCTGGAAAAACGCCAGAACGTGTTGCTGGTTTATCGAGGCTGTATATTTATTATTTGCTTTAAAGTTAATACTATAATAAAATGTTTCTTTGAAGCAAGTCAATAGGGTAATTTGTTAGCTAATAAAATTGACGTTTCCTTGTTTATGTAATCATCTTTGAGAAGCGCACATAAACGTTTATTTTCTGTTTACCTTATAACGATTTTATGGCAGCGTAAACAACTTGTCATAATAACTTTATTCTCCATCATGGTGCAGTAATGACATAGTTATGTTATTTTTTTTAATTACATAAGTGGCGGTATTTAAAAAGTGATTAAAAAATAAAGCGCGAAGTGATTTGTATGATTGTGAGTTATTGAGAACCTGAATCATTTGTATTAGATGAGAGGTATAGTAATTAACCTTTCCGTTTTAGCACGAGTGTCGAGTGTTTTCTCTATATTTACATCTCAATATTTTTATAAAGTCATTACTGTTAAAATACACAATTTCACAGTTAAGTAAATTACAAATCAACTCTTTCTTCTCTTCAAACTGCTGTAGTTTTAATATATTTTTTTTTAAATTGACAACCTTGTACATATCCTGGATAAGTTCGTTAGCCACCTTGATCTGCTATCTTGTTACAGAATGACAATTATTAAAACAATTATATATAAGATAACTCCAGAAAAAAGTAAAAGCCTTCGCGTTGAAAGGGTTAGTACAATATAAGTCGGCATATGATGCAACGATAGAAACGCAGCCATTAAATACTATACAAAGGACAGCAGAATTTCAACAGGACCCCAGTACGATGCAATTCATTACATAGTACGCTTACTATTATATAAAAATTGTATTGCATTTGTAATACATACTTACATATATAGTAACGAGAGAGTGAATGAGAATTTTCACTTCTCGATTTTCTCGAGAGATTTTGATAAATAAAAATATATATGCAATATGTAGTATGTGATTTTAATAATACATTATAATTGTAAATATCTTTATATTATTGATAAACAGATCTTCGACCAAAACGAATCAATCTACTTCGATTGATTACAGAGCGTCGACTTACGAAGAAATTTCATGCTTCTGTATATGAATTGTAAAAAATATGTCAATAAAAGCTTTACATTTTTCATATTTTTAACAAGAAAAAAACATATTTTTGGATAACTGAATAAATGAGATTCAAGTTCGCCGACAGGCAAATTTTATAGCGCAACTCTTTGAAAAGCCCCCATACATTTTTACAATCTGTTGATTCTCATGCGGAGCGGTTTCTTTTTATCTGACTATTGATGCAGGCTTCCAAGAAAGCATGCATATTTTTAAGCATCTGTCATGAACCGACCTTATTTATGCAGCGGTTGTAAAACATTAAAAAATATTCGTACCAATTTAATTTTTAACAAAAAAAAGCTCTGAAAATTCTTGATTTGTCATTTTTCGATAATTCGGCATTGGTTTTAATGTAATTTATACTCTGTAAAATCGTCTTGACAACATCATCATATTTGAAATATTTAGCTGTAAGATATTCACGGTGAATTACGTAATGAAAAATTATATACCGCGGAAATCTAGAATCACTTTTATTACATTACATCGCAGGTGTTCGGTTTTACCTAATCTTACGAGCTCGCTACTGTGGAGCCGCATTAAATATACCAAAGAGCCGCATGCGGCTCGCGAGCCGCCATTTAGCCATGTGTGTTATAGTATATCATCATGATTGGATCAAGATGTGATCTTTGTAGAACACCACTGATACAATTTAACATATTTATGTTCAATTAAACACCATAGAAAGATACATTTTTGCATAATTGATTGTGCAACAGCTAAATTGTGGATGAGTAGCAATAATAAATTAATTGTAAGCATAACATTTTACAAAGTTGCAATTCACAAAACGAGCACGTCCGCCGGAATTAATATTTTTGACGTGGTACACTTTGATATGAATGCTTTCGGTACTATATATACATTTCTCTCGCTCTTTCGCTCTCGCTTATAACTCCGTCTCTTTCACAGCCGACATGTTATATTACACCCCGGCACGAACACGTATTTTATTGTGGCTGCACGTAATGAAATAATAACGATCGCGCATGAAACAACAATTAACGTATTTTTACGCGTGTATATGTACATATATTTGTGTATGTTTGTATCGACATGCCGACGATTAATAACTGCGAAAGTATGTATAAATTCGCATGTCAACCGGCATATTGTATTATCTAAGAACGCTCGGCGGCCGCCCAGGTCGGACCCGTGTAAGTTGGTCCTTTACGAACCGACTTTTGTACTGTCGTACGTTATATAAAATTAGCGTCGCTCGACCCTGTCACGAAAGGCCCAAATTGTGTCCTCATTTAATCGATTTAGTAGCAGCTGTCGCCAGTTGTAAAGCGACAGTGACTCAAATGATTATTTTATTGTGGCCACATGACAGAATCATATAATGACCTTTTTTACACCCCAAGTCATTTTTTTTTGTTTTGCCTCAAAAGGCATGATGCTTTTATGTGTTAATCAGCTTCTGGTTAACGGCGTATAAATTTTAATAAATTTCATTAAAATGCATGCGAGAGGATGGTTTGAATGGGGGCGTTAGAATTGATGGGGTACTGGAAGACCCTATAAAAAATTAGAACGCGCGTTGAATATTAAATGATGCGCTTTTTATAGCATGACGGATGTATTCGATAAAATAATATGAAAACAGAGTGCCTGAATAATAAACTGCATATCGAAAGATTAGTTAATTATATATACACCTTATATATAGCAACCCTTTGTTGTATAATATATATGTATATAGCAAAACTCGTTAATGTCGTGATTATATAATTGTTCTTTTTTGTTCGTATCGCGTTGCTTCGCCTCGCTAATGGCAATTGCAAATTACTGAATGAACCCAATGCATGAAGTTAAAAAAACACCATAAAATCATACGCTCAATATTGATTAAACAATAAAATGCTCTAGTTTTGACTTCAGTATGTTTTATTAGATTATAAAATATATTCAAATCTTCACAGTTAGTAGTCCCTGGAAGCCGAAACGGTACTAGGTGAATTAGGAAATTAAATTTCTCGGCCAGCCTTATCTAAAATGTCCGGCCGTTAATTCAATTTGCAAATTCGAAATGCCGGGCGTGAAGTAATTGACGCTTTGCGCGAGAAGCCTTAATTTCGGATAACAGACGCAGCATCCTAGCTGCTGATTCGCTTTCGGCGAGAATTCGAGCATTATTACCGAACCCTTGATTATTGGACTTCAAAGGCAGAAATCTCTGTGAGTCGGCTCGAATTGCGTACGCCACAAAACTGAGGTTCAATCGTGATAAAATTACGTTTTTAACATCAAAGCGCATTATATACGATTTAAAGTAATTAAAAATCTTTTAAAAAATATCACAACACAATCAAAATACCGTAGTCCGTTAGGCTTAGACTAATAACATAGAAGCTACAGGTTCGAACCAAGGCAGCAAACTCGAATTTTTATTTATAAAAATTTCCCAGCCGCAAAGGAATTAATATATTTAAATCATTTTTAATTATTTATTTAGATGTCACTGATTCGGTCTGGTGGTTAATAAATTTACCTTTATGTGTTCATTATTTCCGATTGACTTACCCAGTTGGTACTGTGGGGCACTATTTATTGATTTATTATGGCCAAAACTAGGCGGTGGAGGACAATTAATTCTTCGGCGGAACTCGACGGGTGTTTGGCGTACCTCGTCCATCGACCGCTCATAGCACACAATCAACATGTAACTATTAAAAACCGCAATAAAAAACTATTACAGCGGCTCAATCCGCGTTCAATTGCCACCCGTCACCACCCGTCCGTTAAAGTACAGTAGATTAACCCCGTTGTAATGCACTAGACTTACGCTTGTCAGTTTACAATGTAATATTAAAAAAAAAATAAGAGATTGTTTTTAGTTCTTTTTGACATAATTCATTGATTGATGCTCTGATTCATAGTACTTTTTGAACGATAGACGAGTGGTTAAGTCTCTGACCTGAAAGACCTGGGTTCGAATCTCATGCGGACCTTGGTGTTTTTAAATTCCTATCGTGTCTAGGAGATTATATAATTATAATTCCGATCTATCATCACAGATTAGGTTTATCTAAATTTTCCTAATCTCACGGATGAATATCGTGATAATTAATTAAAATTGAGCTAGGTAGTACATATCTAGTATTAAAAATTCTGTAATAATGAGCTAATACAGCTCATGGAGAATATCTTATATTATATGTATCAAAAAAATTAAAATCATCATCGGTGAAACTCGACAGCTCAAATTTTCTTATTAAATACCTGCTAATTCCAACTTCCGGGTATATTGATAAACTTATTAAACACGACATAAAATAATTATATGTACATATATTGTCAACACATTGAATATCTATATTTTCAATGTTTTGACAATGGTATATAATAATGCTCATTAACAAAAAGGTTAATTGAAATGTGTTTAAACAATATGTTAGTACGTCTTACAATGCTACATAGTATTTTAAGTACGTTTTTTATGTTTTTGTTACGGTCGTTCTTATCATTTTTTTCATATCATATTACATAATATTGCATATTTAGCTAGAATTAAACTTGATTACATTTACAAATATTAAATAACCTAATTTTTAAGTATGTACACATGTATTTTCATAGCATATCTAGGTTATTTATGGTCGATGTTATCATTTAGGTAAAATAGTGTGCAGTAGTATATATTTTGTTAACAAAAAAACTACGTTTTTGAAGACAACTGATACATATAAATATCAGTTAAATAAATACAATATGTACTAAATGTAATTAAAGTTTATTATTGAACTATTTTAATGAAGCGAAATTTTTTTTGAAAAAAACTATGAATTTTACTGAAATATCTAAATACGAGATAAAAAAAACTATTGAAACGGCTCGATCTACTTAAATTTACATTTTGTCTACCAATTTTCTAATTAGGATTTAAAATACGATTGTTTAACTTTGACTTTGTACGTTGACATTGTCATTAATTTATATTTTAAAATATACTCTGTCAATCTGCATAATGTTTGTATTCAGTTATAAATTTAAAGAGCAATGTAAAGATGAAGAAAATATCAGCCAGCATGGTAGATCAGTGGTATAAGACACTGAGCAATACTTGAGAGACATGGGTTCAAATCCCATATGAACCTTAGTGCTTTTAAATTATTTCCTGTTTGGGAGATCGTAATTAGTGATTACTATAATATATAATTATACTTCTGATCACAGATTTTCTTACATTTTATTTATTTTTGTTTATTATTAATCCTACAATCATGACTTGAAAACCACTTAAAAATAATAAGCACCATTCCACATACATTTTTTCAGCTCCTCATTACTGTTGCAAAAATATCCTTGTGATTGGAAGCCCGTTGAAAAACTGGATGGCTCGTGCAAGAGGAGCGTTCTTAAGGACTGAGGTTTTGACCACAATGGGCAAAATACGGGACGCGATTGCGACTCTCTAGGTCATTCTAAAGTTCGCAGCCGAATGTCACAGAGTATTTACTGCTTATTGACACAACCCCTTAGCAACTATAAAAAGTGCTTCATTGAGTAGATTCTATACTGAGAAAGCAATAAATTTTATCCTAACGTTCCAAGCAAAAAGGTTCAAGTATTAATATAAATATAGATATCTCAGATTTTTTTATGAATACTCTCTCCATTAACAAAGAGTAATTTGCTTTTCTTGGATTACAGAATATTCCTAATCTCTCTGATGAATATCGTGTTGAATTATTAAAAATAGTATCAGACTATATAGTGCACAGTGACATATATTTACCGTAAACTAGTTCATAAAATAAATGTCACTTATTTACAGACTTTAGTTAAAGTCTGTTTTTACCATTTATTTGTAGTTGTTGATTTCCCTTTGTAGTGCATGGGTCTAATGCCATGTTACATAGAAGATTTAGAATGAATCAATTAAGTAGTGGAATATTTTAAAATTTTAACAACGCAGGTAGTTTATTCTTTCCTCCGATTTACCGCTTCTACAGCCTAATTATTTTTTGGCGAAATTGATATTTTTATTTTATTTATAAAAGCCATAGCCGACAAACAAAATAACGGAAAAAATACCTCTTTGTAATTGCCGAAATTACAGAAATCGCACATACTTCGTATTAAAACTGTGTAGCTATGGACTTGTATTTTATTATTATCTGTTTTAAATCAATACGAATTTAATGTTTGAAGTATTTTTTATGGTAATATTTTTGGATTAACTTACGGAGTTGCAGTTTTTTCGGAAGCAGGAATAACCTGTATTCATTATTCAACCTGTATTTTTATTTTTCTATTTGTGAATACACTTATATTCGAATATTCGAACATTTTATTGTCTCTAAATCTGAATGGGAAAATCTCTCATACAGATTCAAAATGATCCATATATGTTGAACAAATCACTTTTTCGTATAGTGGATTTTGTTGAATAGTATTGTTGTACATTGTTGAAAATACTTATTAGCAAGTATTCTGGTACGCCTAACCTAAACCTAAGTTTAGCATTGTTCGAACCGTCAACAAAAGTTTTATTGCTTCCGTGCCACTTCATGGGTTTACAATTCCTCATTCGTTCGCAGAGGTGTTATTACACAAAACACAAACACGCGCGTACGTTCGTGGGCGAATTTAATTAATCTCCAGAGTACAGGGTGGCACGGGGGCCAAATTGCCACGTTTACCAATTAAAATTACGAATTTCGGCCGTCACGGAGAGTGGGTCGCTAATGTCTTGTGCAGGACTTAATAAAAATCGTGACGCCGGTATTAAATTTAATTTCGCTCTCGGTTGTGACCGAAGAGAGAGGCGAGGGAGTGAAATGTGGGAGTCGAGGGGGACGCAGAAACGGGAGCAAGAGAGATCTCTCTAATTCTTTGAAAGTAATTAAAGTTTCTGGCGAAACGCGAATTTTCCAAAGTCCTCTCTTTCCGGACGTCCTCTCCCGTGTTTACTTCTGTTCGCCGGGATTAAAAAGTTTCGAAGGTGTTGCCATTGTTCTTGTTTGAGGAGCGATTCGCAAAATGGGGCGATTGTTTTCGCTCCGCTGCCACTTTGTTGCCATTCTTACATATATTAATATCTGATACGTGTTATAATACTCGGCAGTAAAATAATTTACTTGGGTCGTGTCGAAGTCTTTATATAGCCAGTAACTCGTTGATTGATGTAGTTCTTAATTTAATGAAAGAATAAAAATGGTGTCACGTTTTCAAACCGAATCACTGAGGGAAAAATTCATAAATCAGTACACACATTTATCTGAAAACTACCCGTTTCTCAATTTATAAAATTGTTTTCATAAATATGCGTGATTGCGACTAAACACCGTCAAACACAGGGGCTGAAAAGCCCACCATACCCACCCTTATTTATATGCTGAATATGGGTAGCCGAGTATATACAATCCAGAACCGGAAATCTTGGCAAACTGCACAGGATACTGAACGTTGCCGTTTTACTGCCTGAATTGCCTATACATATGCAAAAATATGATAAGCATTGCTTTGTGTTGGAGTGAGTGTGTACTAAAAATTGTACAGTTTCGCAGATCGATCGAGAGTTCCACTCCTAGCATTTCTGTTGACCAATTGGATTTGTTTCCTGTTACTTATTTAGCATAATCCATTTATTTAGCAAACGGAGAGTGCATGAACCCCTCGGGGAAATAGCCAGTGTGGAGTGATACTTTCGCTAGCTAGTTTCACAGTCGCTTAATGTATTTGTTTAATCCTAATAAAGCGAGATGAACACTATATTTTTGAAAAGTCAAAATGATTAATCACACATTTTAGGTGGGTCACTCGTTTAACCCTTTGAGGTCAGGGGTCGGCCGCGCTCGAATTGGCACTCGACATAATGCCGCCCTTATTACCGGGAATATGAGCGTTATGGATGGCACGAAGCGGACCGTTGGTTCCGGTCCGTGTTTGGTCATAGCATTGACATTATGGGAACTTTTATTGGCCCGCAGGGGGCGCTACCGACCCCATTAACAACACAATATTCTGAGTGATGCGGGCGAACGCCTATACAACCCATCAACGTGCCATAATACAATTTTCTCCACCGTCAGCACCATAAAATATTACATATATTGTGGATCAATTAGGGGCCGACTAAAACTGTATACTTAAATTTGGGTCAAAACCGAAACATAAGCTGAAAACTGTTATAGTTTGTTGCAATCTCCTTCACATTTTAGTTTTATAACTATAATGATAAATTTGTGTGTTGTGTAATAAATACAAGTATAAAAAATAATAAATTTTCTGTATGTACCACACAGCTTAGTGCAGTGAAGTTCGACAAGCTTTTCTACCAAATAAATATTCTTACAAGACAAAGTCTCGCATTAACTGATCGGAAGTTGATGACCGGTATGCTTATGTGTCTGTGCCTAATTCCCTGTTTGACTTACAAGTCATCCTCTCGGTCGCCTCTGTCGTCGTAAACCTGTGTTAAATTTCCGTTCGCAGTTTCAAAATAACGCCCAACGCCGACAAAGTAAAACGTGCTCGGAATATACAAACTTAATTGTTTCATTATACAATCGACCTTTTTCCTACGCTCGTTGTATCGTAAGCACCACGTAATTCCGTCCAATTACACAACTGGGAGATCTTCAAACACTCCGCTGATTAGGTAGCCCATCGCGTCCAAATACAAACTGAAAGCTGTGAACATTGTTGTACGTTTTAAAGTGTGTTCAACCTCAAATAACGGTGACAGATGTTACCCTGCGGTCTATCGGCAATTGATTCCAGGAATTACTGAGCGACAATGATAAATTAAGCGTTTAATATATGCGTTATCGGAAAGCGGATATAGGTATTGATGGTGCTAGATTTCATTATACGAATATTTGTATTAGCAAATTCACTATTCGTATATTTGCTCAAAGATGAGCTACAAAAAAATTGCTCGTGGTTTTTTACAAATTATTTTAGAGAGCCAAAATAGTGGTTCATCACGATAACTTTCCAACAAATATTTGGGGTTCTAAGTTTAAAATAAGTAATTAGAGAAATTATCTCTTTATCCTCACATATCAATCTGTCTTTTTTTCAAAACTGCCTTTCATTTAAAGAAAAAAATATTTAATGATAAGATACATAGTATTTAATTAAATGACGTACATTTTTTTAACCAAATTCAAAGAAAGAAAAAAAAATGCAAAAGTCCCATCTCCCTCCCTCTCGGTAGGCCTGACTATATGTATTTAAATTAAATTAAGACCATCGTAATCAAATTTTTTCATAAGATTCCCATGTCATCTGGACGAAGTACCGTTACACGAAAGAGCATGCTTTATCTCTTTCTTCGTTGCATGCGACACAACTCCCACTTTTATTTCTAGGTGATCGGCGGCAGTTCTGGATTGTTAAATACATAAATTTGATTAATCTACAATACCACTAACTTCATTCTATAATTTTACTACTTATGTATCTGATTTTTTTTTAATTTTGTGCAGAATTTTAACGATATTTTAAATAAATATAATTATTATAGTCATTATTAAATGTATTCCTACTATTTTTGTTTCCAAAAGCAATAAAATATTTATATTTATTATAAAAAAAGAGCATTATTATATAATAAAAATAAAATGGTAAATATTTCTTTAGAAGCGCAGGGTAACACCCCCACGGTGTATGGCTGAGAGGCAAATAGTAGTGGATTCTAATTAGAATGTAACGGTAAACCGTCGAGCTCGATAGGGAATCTTATGATGCTAACAGATTACCCCAATGCGTCACGATGATCGAAAACAATAATTGTATTATTTCAATACACAAAAAATAATACACTTTGCTTTTCAGAATATGAAAGATATAATCTTAAAATAGACTCGACCTTTCACACTGGTAGTGAATCGCAATTTTCGTTGTTTTGTTTCTGGTGTGTACTAGTTATTTAGCTAAGAATATATTCAGTGACATACGTCCTAAAACATTTGTAATCAACCAGTTAATTACCTGATATTCGATATGACTATTTCAGGCTTTCGAAATATTACGGTAAATTAAAATATTAGTGATATATATTTAGGAGCACGTGTACTACAAAAAAATTATGAGCGTTACATATATTTTATAATTTGCTTGCCAGCACACAAAAATCGCAGTGAAACCCTGTGCATCCTATGCCGTTCTACTTCACAGAGGTAGCTGTGTCTTTGTAGAATTATTTTTTCTCAACGACGTGTAGATACAAACTTAATAATAAAAATATAAGTTTTATTTACAGTTTCTATAGTTAAGGCGCTACATATATTTCAGCGATATACTATTAAAATTCTTACATGCGCAAAAAATCGCAAATCTTATATGCGCAATCGGCACGTCTAAATTCTCTAGCACATTTTTTTCGATTGTAAAAAAGCTGCACTATCACCCAATATATTCCTTATCTTATTTAAAATAATCCGTTGGCAATAGATCTTTTTTTATTAAACAAAAAACTATCACAGCACGATGTTTAATTTTATCTATTAATTAAACAACTTTTTACAAGAAACTACTTGATCAATCGACTTGACATTTGACAGATATTTGTATTCGATCAATACAAGTTATGTATGTATATTTTTCGTAAACGTGGGTGAATAATCAATATATTTTTGAAAGAAAAACACTTGAGTAGTTTTAAGTGGTGAAGTTCCACGTGATTACGACTTTCAATGCTGGAACATATTTTTAATACAAGGAGCAAAACTAATTATTTATTAATGTTTGAGGTGAAATAATTTTAACGCTGCTTCATAAATATAAAAAGGACTAACTTAAGCTATACATTCTTTTCAAATATAATAAAAAAATATTTTTGATTTTCAGATAACAGTTCGATATCCCACTTTCCAGAACAACACACAGAATATTGTCTACAAAGCATATCAATGGGGATATAATCCTATCCATATCAATGCTTCATGATATTTATAAAATATGTATGTATGTACATAAAGGCATTCCAGGTTAACAAAAAAAGGTTGAATTATTACAATGTTGTCTACATAACATAACAGCAAAAAAGTATCGTGATACCAGTACTAAAAGCCTTACTTATGATCCATGCATAACAGTGAGTACACCAAGGGAATCGGATACAATGTAGTCTCACAACGTACACCGCAAGATTTAATCAAATATTTGTGCTCCGTTCTCTTAATATGTTCATATCCTTCAGAAAACAAGGCGAGCAAATATACTTATTACATGTGTGTGCGCTCGCCAATTCCGAAGAGTCGCAGCGACCTCAAAACCAGACCATCGCAAAAAGCAAACACATTTCGTGCAAATACGCGAATGGCTTACAAACAGACACAAGTCGGTACATTCGTACATGTATATGTACATACGTATACAAAGGGAGTGTGTATCATCATCATGATCGGGTTAGCGTCGGAATACCCGAATGCAATTTCCACAATTTAGTGTTAGGTCGATTCGCCACGCATCCGCACACGTTATTACACTTTATTTCCGATCAAAGCCAATTTGTGTCGGGTTTCGTGCTCCGCTCTCGTTCCAGATGGTTCGTTATTAAACGTTTTATGTTCTCCGGCCGCATGCTGCGCCTGCAAATATTAAACTCGGCAATAAAACAAAGCCCGATCGGGTTCGCTCCTCGAGAACTTCGCATGCGTGACAAAAGTTTTAACGGCGTCGATAAAAATAAAACCCCAAGCGAGCGGAAGGGAGGGAAGAGAGAAAGAGAGCACGCCACTTTTTCACCGTCGCTTTTCCGGAAGTGGAAAATGGGGGAAATTTGTATGTGTGTGTTTCGCTTAGAAGTCACCCGAGACGATGACAAATCGTAAAGGCGGGCGGAAAATGATTTAACGAACTGGGGGAAGTATTTTGATCGAATCTGACATTGAAATGCACGACAGGCTTTTTAAACACGTAAAATAATATAATGTATATTTTTAATTAACAAGTAAATATTACGATGAATGCTTACAAAATTTTAGGATATTATTTCCCATAAAAGTTCACTTCATCCACTCTTTTAACGTCGTTAAGAAACTAAAAATGTTTTCCTGCGGTGGTTTTCAGTTTCTCAGAATCTTAAGGCGCTCATTCATATGCATAAGGAGGACGTGTGCTAATTACATCTGTCAAAATATTAAGCAGCAATAGAAATCAAGAGTGTAACTTTCTCATTGACATTTGTCGCCATGGCCGTTTATTGTAAGTAATCTTCAATAATCATTCACAATCCCAAATATTGTGTATGTGTGTGTGTGAAGGGGGCCGAGTTAAACAATCTACGCAATCAATAACAAATTGAGAAGTCACGTTAACGACCACTTGAACAACGAAAAGAGATCTCTCTTCAAACTCACAGATTGTCGATCCCCAAATTAGCCATCTGGGCCGTTTTTTCTCTTGAGGCGTAAACACATTTTGAAGATGTGTTCAAGAAACGATGTAATTGGTTCGGAAGCATCATAATCTGCGATTCGCCAGAGCTGTTACAAACGATCAGTGATAAAAAATGTGACACTTGATCACATCAGGGCAGACTCCACAGAGACACTGAAGCAGGATAAGAGTAGGGCTTTTTAAAAAATCGCAGTTTTTTCAAATCAAAAAACGGTTAACCGGTTTTAACCGTCCTCGAAAAATCAAGATATTTTGAATATTTTAAATTTTTATTTGAAAAAATAAATATTTGTTAAAAAGCATGCAATTTTTTTTAATATCATTGCTTATAAATATAGTATTCATAGCAGAATAGATAAAAAGTGATGACCTCGACGTGATAAAAAAAACGAAATTTGTGATCTGCATTTTTTCAAACACTCAAGCAGTTTACAGCAGTAATATTTTCTTCTTTTTATGTAATTGATAAGTAGTGAGTCTATAGAAATAAAAAAAACGATGATCGAAAATTGTATTGAAATAAAAATATGCTACACATATGTACATATATATATGAATAAAGCAATGAAGTAAATGAAAAAACTATTTCATGTTTATAACCCATTTTCTGACGAATATCGTTAGATCATAGATCATCATGTCGTTGACTGATAAGCGATAAACGACCGTGATTAAAACAAACCCATCCGCTTTTGTGAACTGACGAAACCAAGATGGTGGTTATAAAACGGATATGTGAAGTTTGTGTCGCGTTGTTATTGGAGCAAAATGAAGCTCTGGGTACATAAACACGTTCCGGGTAGGCCGCAGCTTAAATTCTCACCCCCATAAACTCCCACCTCCTTTCATTCACCCCTTAGCCAGAACCGTACTAGTGCTTTATTTCTACAAAACGTACGAAAATCTCTTGCCATAAATGATACTGAACTTGTGGGGTTAACTTGGACTTATTGAAGTGCATAAAGAAGACATTTGATTAGTAAACACTCAAAGCTGTTTGTTTCTAAGGACGGTCCTGCATTCAGGTGTCGCAAAAATCCAGAAGTTTGGTTCTGGCTAGGTGGTAATAACTCGGAGGGTGAGTCCGCTACCCCCTCATTACCATATTACACGGGGTCGCCGCCAGCACTGACATAATAGCACTCGTCTCTCCCGGCCGTGCCCATTATCATTTATGCTTTCGGCTGAATCGCAAATTGGTTTTAAAAGTTGAAATCTGGACCCGAGCCACTAATTCCGGCAATTTGAAAATGTAAATATGCGACATCAATATTCATTAGGGCCGGGCCGACTCTCGCTTTCGCCCTAGTGTGCTGCCCTCTTCTCTGTAAATAATTTACACGGGGAAGTGCGCTATGTGTACGTGTGTATTTATGTGTTTTAAAGAGACAGAAACTTGACGCAAGGAAATGGCGCCGGGTGGATCGTATCGCCGGGGGTGAAAGGAGACACTTAAATATGCCGACAATCTAGTAGTACTTGGTTAAATGTGCATCCAGTGACGGGAAGTGTCATCAGCGTCTCTGCATCAATTATTACAAAATAGTCAGTAAAAAACATTGTGAAAGGAAATCAGGAATGAGTTCAAAGAAACAGCAGATATCTCATTAAAGTATCCAGTTAATCTTTATACTATATGTATATGATATTAAAATTAATTATGATAATTTATTATTAATATAGTTAAAATTACAATCGCTGATGTAAAATTAGATTGCTTAATTAAAATCGTGCTTGAGTTCTATACATGAAATGACAATGATCAACGTTGCAGTAAACTCGTGATCGCGATCGATAGACTTTAAGATTTATAGATTTCTGTTACCGTCTCTGATTTCTGGATAATTCTAAAAAAACATTATTTTATTACTTTTATATAGCTTTGATATATGTTAAATTAAAAATTATTAATTATTCGTTATTAGTTGCATATTGGAGTTTGGAGAATTAAGTTAATTTTATGTTTAATCGTAGAGAATGGATCTCCTAATTGTTGCAAATGCCTGTTTTAATTTAAGCATTATAAAATATTTTTTCAACACTCTTTTTCGACAGACTTAGCTGCTTCTAAAGATTTAGTTTTTAATATATTTCTTTAGTCTTTTGCTGTACATATACATATTTTTTCTTAAAACGAAGACGTAATAACGAGCAGATTGAGTTATTAACGATGACACGCGATCCGCTTATCCTTTGTTCGACGAAAGAGCAATTTCGCTTATATTCTAAACGCGCCATCTCTGAGATCATATTGTTGCGGCCTCGTCGGGTGCGATTATCGTGATGGAATCATAAAAATATGCTGGGGGTCGATATAGAGAAACCTTATTACGGCCCATCTTTCTCGATAAGCCTGGTTGCCATAATACGGTTTATTCTTCATGTCGGCAATTGGGAATAAACGAGCATCTCACAGTAATGCATATATTATTTGAGAAATTACTATCTAAATATCCATATATCACATCACAAAAATATGTAATTTATTCCTACAGTCTATTAAACATGTATCCGATTATTTTTTCAATGAATACGTCGGATTCAGTCATTTCGGCAATTCGGTTCTCGCCAAAGTAGCGAGGGTCGATATATTGAATTTTGGCAATTAAAGGGTTAAATATTTGTAGTGTTACCAGTAAACTTATTATTTATTTATTTTATTGAGCCTTACACAAATATCTGCTTTGTTACTTTGTGACTTTTTATTATTTTTCTCAGTGTTCCTTAATACAATTTATTAATCATTTAATTATTTCATTTTTTTATTATGACCGGTCGGGTCATAAAAACGCCATTTGTTAAACTACTGTTTATTGTTTTCACATATTCAAATTAGCTCTTAGCATTCGTGAACATATATTTTTTAGCGCATTCAGTTTAAAAACCAGATTACACGATCCATCGGGAAAATTCCGCCCCTAAACAATTATCGCCCGGGGCGGTCCCCGGGCGGCACACATATATTAATTATTTTATTTTTTATTTGAATAGTAGATGTACAAAATATATTATAAATTGTGAAAAATTTGGGATAAAATACATTATAATGGACAAAAACAGATTTATTGATAAGAAAAATACAAATGGATTATTATTTTTTACATAGCCAAAATTGGGAGGAAATATATTCAATACATATATTATAATATACCAATAAATACCATGAACAATTAAATTATAAAGATATGTATTGCAGTTTATTTATTAAAAAAATAAATAATAAAGACTTATGCATCAATTTATTATTCAGTATTGCTAATCTACTACATAATTGAAAGGGTACTTGACCAGCTGTCTACTTATTAGGTATTGTCTTATGGCTGTCGCTTCGTTTAGGAATTTATTAATCGATTTTGTGCGGTATTTATAATTTTTAAAAAACAATTAATATTCTTTACTTCAAAATTATCGTAAAAAACGGTTAACCAAGTCAAAAATGCCGGTTTTCGTTTATTTTAAAAATGATAAAATAATCGGTTCGATTTAAACCGGTTTGAACTCAACCTGCCTACCGGATGACTAATGTAAATTTTGTTTATATTATACATATTTTACTTACAAATTTTTTTTTAGATTTTTATTCACGAACATACTTGATTTTACTTTTTTTTTAGTGGCGGTTAGTGCAGCCCTCCTAATATAAAATAAATGTTTTTATATATTAAATTTATTTATTATAATATATTATATAGTACATATGTTAGTTTTATTAAAGATATTTTATTATTCACTGCTCACGACTGTTCTCTTTTTCAGCACCCAACGCGCGTATAGTTTCTGATAACTGAGTCTTTCGATGAAAATATGAGGAATAGTTCTGGACATTTCTTGACATACATATGAAACGATTCAAATGCTGAGAACGAGCTCTTTAATGGCTTTTTACTCCTTTCTTATTTAACACTCTTTTGAGAGGCCTAGTAAACTTCTTTCTGAAAGGTTTAGTAAACTGCTACTACACGCGATCCTTAATCGAAAAGCCAGTGTTTCCGATTTTATATTCCGTTAATTATTTAAACTCGTGCAATATGTATTACCAACAGTAATAATCGGTCGTGTTTATTTAATAAAATAATAAACACATCGATGCTTTGCCTTGATACAGCAATTATAAAATTTAATTTGCAATCTAGTATAAACAAACATATACCGGTTTAGATCGATTCTGAATGAATTCATTATCGATATAATCTGTTCATTCATCACGTTTTTATCCTAGGTCGCATTAATTAATATATTATATTAATTAAACTTTCAAGGGGTGATTTATTAATTAGTATTCAACCCTTAGGGCTACGCGCCCCGATGTCGATTAGCATAGTCTTTGTATGCCGCGCTGCTCTATATAAGTGCCACAATTAGCGCCCACTCTCCGCCCCCGTTTGGGGTGGCAAACCCCACCAAAACGGCAATTGAACTGGTAAACCGGAAACCGACAATTTCCATAACAAGCGCCCCCGCGATCCTATATTATGGATACGTTTTTATGTGCAAACACGAGCGCTAGAGTTTGCGGTTTGACGGCCGATTGTATGATATTGTAAATTGCGAACGTTCGCTTCACAATACCGATATGATGCAATAGAATTTTTTTAATAAATAAATCAAAGCTTTTTGCTTTTCTCATTTATCGTTCTTTTCGTTTTAGATCTCTTCCGGCGCGAATGCCCAATTGTTTAGTGGTGTGATATTAATGTTTCGAATGAACATTGCGATTCTAAATTATATGTACATTTGTACATATACTTCGTTTATTTTAACAGAGTCACTTTGAGTTCCATCTATTTCGTCATTATTCATAAGTGAAAAAGAGATGACAACTTTGGGTGTACGCCCCACTAATCTGCTCTAGATGCGGAGTCATAGTCTATTTTCAAAGGTAACATTGGCATTCCGTACGATAATGATGAACTTGGGAGCTGGGTAAAATGGATAGAGTTTTATAATCAAAATCATGTTATATTACTGTATTTATAACTGGCATCTGATAGTTTGCAAACCACTATTTGCCTAGCACTATCTACGCGATGCTGACTTATATGCATATTTTCCATTATTATGTATATACACAAGCTGTTATTAATTCATAACTATTATATTAAAACGGAAACGATTTAAGTTAGGTGTTTATGATGGCAGATGTGATGTTAAAGGTGTCTGTCGAGTGCTTCGAAATCGCTATTGAATACCGCTAATCGTGTGTCGCGAAACGCGAGCGTGCGCCTAATTGTTTTTCGCGGTTCATCAATCGGCAACGCGAGTCCATTACGGTTAATCGTGTCTAAATTGGCTTCGAATTAAAAGTAACGAATATGCGCCTCGTGATTAATGGACGCGAAACGCCGGCGTTGCACTACGTGATTTATCGCCTTCGTTCCATCATCATAAGTCACGATTGTGAACGGAACGACTACAATTATAGGATGCGTTTGCGGCGAATAGTGCACTCATCGATCATCGCCTACATTGTAACTTTTCTGTAAACATCGTTTGAAGTAATAAACACTTTGTTCACAATCAAATTAGATATTTACCGTCTGTCCCAAAAAAAATCATTTAAATGGCCGCCTCTGGGCTTTTTACAGCAGCCGATCCTTTCTATATAATTTTGATGACTTTTTCGTGCATTTCAGGCGCTATCTATAATTTGGCGGATGTTGGTTTTTATGTGCTCAAATGTTTCGGGTTTGTCGGCGTAGACACGATATTAGCGAAACCCCACAAAAAAATCCAACGGCGTTAAATCGCATGATTTTGGCGGCTAGTTGCCGTCACCAAAACGTAAAATAATGTGACCTGGGAACTTTTCACGCACAACATCCAATGTTGCGCCGTCGTTTTGGAACCACATGTCTTCCACATCAATATATTCGATTTCATACCAAAAATTATCATGTGCCTATAGCGCTCACCCCATTGACTTACAGTCCGATTCTCATGATTTTCAAAAAAATAAGGCCTAATATTGCCGCCTGACCACAATGCGCACCAGTCACTTTATAAGCATGTAATAGTCTCTTGTGAATCACATGAAAATTTTATAACCAAATGAAAATAACCAAAAAAGTACTAGAGGGAAAATCGATTATAAATACTAACTTTAGAATAAAAATAAATAAATAAATAAATCTACCGATGATTTACACATCCCTCAAGCATTTTCTGTGATGTTGGGTAAAAATTCTTTGAAATATATTGCATTTAAAACATTTAAGGATTTACCAAAATTATATAGGAATAATTGCAAAGAAAGTAAAAACATTTTTTTAAATGCATTCATGCAACTTAAATCAAATAAAATTAAGTTAATAAATAATACATATATGTATATTATATCACTATATTCTAAATGTATACGTATTCAATTTATAATTTTAATGTATTAAATTGTAACCGCAGAATGAGTTATTTATTACTCATGCGGAATTACGTAAATATATGAATAAAAAATAACATGGAAAAACGAGCTAACATTAAATTTTGTCTTAAACTCGGCAAAAATGATGCGCAAGGTGTACAGTCAATGGTTTTCAAGTGGTGGGTCGATTTCGTGATGGTCGTGAAGACCTTGAAGACGATGAACGCATATCGCCGCCAAAAAAAGAGTCGCATCGAAGGAAACGTTAAAAGGGCAAAAGAAATTCTTCGTTCCTCATTCGCGAGTCTGCGATAGAAACATAATTACTTAACTGCAAAATTTTCAGCACTTCTTCCGCAGTTAAGAATTTCAACAGGCTTTGATGCCGCAATCTATGACGATTGATTCGAAATTTTTCTTAGCGATTAGTGCCGTATTATAAGTTATTTTACTCAAACAATAGCGTACCAAAATGTCAATCGTTACGAAGACAATTTACGACGTCGTTATAATGGTGCGTTTTTCTTGTTTTCAGGCGTGCTGGTAGTGAACGTGACTTGGAGAGGGAAAACTTACGTCGGAACGCTATTGGATTGTACGCGACACGACTGGGCGCCTCCGAGGTACGTAATTTATTAATCCTGTTGCTTTTACATTAAGTTCATAATTGAAATAACGCCACGCTTTTGCGCTTTCAGATTCTGCGACTCTCCGACTGAGGAATTAGACGCTAGAACTCCTAAAGGACGAGGGAAGCGCGGTCGGGCCGCCGCTCCCGGAGATCTCAGCAATTTCACCGAAACTCGGTCATCTGTACATAGTAAATTACGGAATGGAGGCGCCAAAGGGAGAAGAGGCGGCGCAACGGGAATTCCCGCTGGAGGAATCGGATCTGGACGCGAAGTGCCATCTCCGCCGCCGGCGTCGAGGTCCGAACCGGTCTCTTCGCCCGTCTCCAGCACCAACAATAAGAGAAAGCCGCGAGGATCCGAGGAAGACTCCCCGGCTAGCAAGAGACGCACTCCTGCCAGCCCTCCGGCTTCTCCCGCTCTACTCGAGTGTCCCGAGCCTAACTGCTCCAAGAAATACAAGCACATCAACGGCCTCAAGTACCATCAGTCGCACGCGCACGGCGCCATCGACGAAGACGAAGTCAAAGACATTGCGTCCATGTCTGAGAACGACGAATCCAACACGGAGGCCCCGAGTCCGATGGGACCGGTCAAATCTCCGGAGAAGCTGCAGGAACCGGGCACCCCTAAGAAGGAAGACAGACAAGACGCCGGCACTCCGGCGCCCAGTTCGCGTGCTCCTTCTCCTCCACCGCCGCCGCCCCCGGCGCCGCAAGCTCCCACAGTGCCAATCGTTCCTCCCGCGATACTGCCGATGGTTCCTCCCGTTGTTCCGATTCCAGTCGTCGACGTAAAACCTGCCTTAGTCAAACCGGGCGTTCTGCGTTTTGGCCCGCAGGAAGACTTCCCAGTCGCCGGCTTCGTCGGTAAACCTGCGGCCGCTCCGGCGAACGGACCTCCGCCAGTAGTCGCCCCCGTGGCGGCTGTAGTGCGTCCGATCGAAACGGCTCTTCCACAGTATCCCAATCAACTCGCGACGAATCACCAGACTCCTACTCCACCACCGCTGCAACACACGCCGCACACAGTTCATTCGCAACTCGCTCAGCCTCTCACCAATCACATTCAAATTCCTGTGCAGCCGAATCCGCAGATCAATTCGCTTCTTCCTCAAAACTTATGCCCGTCGAATCAACCTAAAGGTCCACCTCCGTCGCCTCAGAACTCTCAGTTCAAAGTCAAACCGACCGCAGCCCTCATGCCCGTCGACGATAAGAAGTTACAAGATACGCGAATGCTGAGTAAAACGCCGCAAAACACCACAGCCATCAAAAAGAACAAAAATAGAAAGTCACCAGGAGGCAGTCCACTACCTCAAGAACAGACCGCTTTTGGAATCGAACAACCTAGTCGCGACGAGGTTCAAAGCCCGGCATATTCCGATATATCGGATGACACCGCACCTGTAATAGACTCTGATTCCGACAAGAGCAAAGGTCTGGGTGATAAGAAAGCGGACGGCGGTCCTCTTCCTCACACTATTCCCGGCTATGGAATGTATCAGTTCTATGGTCAATCACCTTATCTCGTGCCTTCGGTGCAAAGTCAATCGACAACGGATCAGTTGAAGTTGAAAGATGATCCTAATAAACTATCCGATGTGAAAAATCTATCTGAAAAAGACTTGAAGCGAGACAGTCTGTCGGACAATATTGTCCCGCAGAAAATGATGCCTCAGCATTATTATCCTTACGGTTATATTCCTCCGGGATATCCTTACAACATGGAGCCCGGTTACGGTCCGGTTTCTATGGTTCCCGAAGATAAACTGAAAGACCAGGACAGAGAGAGAGATCGAAGCAAAGAGAGCCCGAGTCCCGCCGATCACAGCAACGGCAAACCTCCGTCTTCAAATCAACAGCCATTATTATTGAGCGGAAAACCGAAGTCGGAAATTCTCAACAAAGAAGCGAAGCATCCCAACGAAAATCATCAAATACTCAAAGAGAGCATCGAGATGAAATCGCAGATGAACCCTTACTTGTACCAGAGGCATCAAGCTCAACAGGCGCATCAGCAAGCGCAGCATCAGAGAGACGAGGACATGCGAAGGTATATGTTGTATGTTATTAAAAAGATTACTTTTTTATTTATATGATTTAATAGTTATTCGCGTTTTACGGAATCTCTTACTAAAACTTGATGTATTTTATTTTCAGATATTACATGTCATTGGAACAACAGAGAAGGAAAGAGTCCAACGTGATGAATTTGGACGGAGGAAGTGGAAAACCTTCGATAGTTCAACAATCGCCGATTGTGAATAAATCGCAAAACAATCAAACGCCGACAAAACCTCAGCCAAACAAGGAGATTAAAACGGAAGACGGTGGCAAAATATCCGGAAAGGAAGACGTAAAACCGATCAAGCAAGAGGGACAAAAACCGACTATGGAGACTACCGGCCCGCCGCCTCCTCCGACGTCCCAGTATTACTTGCATCCGTCGTATATGCAACCTCCGCATTACGGCGGTTTGCCGTTCGATCCGATGTACAGAGGATTGAATCCTATGTTAGTCTCCAGTCCTTACGGCCCCGGAACGTATTTGCACCCCGGACCGATGCCGCGGTATCACGCCCCGGAAGACTTAAGTCGACCGCCGCCTCCGTCGAAAGCGCTAGATTTACTACAACATCATCAGCAGTTTTACTCTTCGCACAAAATACACGAGTTGCAAGAGCGAGCTCTAAAATCGCCGACGCCTAAGGCGCAAGGTCCTGGCGGTTCACCCGGAAGCGGCCCTTTAAACACAAATAACTCGGCGCCGGGCCCTTTAGCCACTCCGCCCGCTAAATCTAGCGGGCCACCTACGACACCTTCGACGGAACCGACGTCGGGAAAAGAAGCACGATCGCCGCCGCCTCAGCGTCACGTACACACCCATCATCATACGCATGTGGGGTTAGGTTACCCAATATACCCCACGACTTATGGAGGTAAGCCCTTAGTGCGTCCCTGACAATAGCCTTTGCCTTCGGCTCCAGCGCCGCCACCGGCGGGCAGAGCTTGAGACATATAAGACATTATAAACTTTATAGTTATCTAGATTTGTGTGTTTTTGTAATACGTTCAGCTAAGCAGTGGCTTATATATATAATCGTATAAGCGAAACATTTTCAGGGAAACTGATTTTTTTTTGTTAATTACTTTTGATATCGATGTTAAAAAGAAGACTTGAAAAATGTTGCATAATAATTTTAAATTGTTCGTTAACTGCTCAGCGTGATATTCGTTGGAATTATTAACAGTAAAATGCTTGGAGGTTTTACATACGATGTAGTTAATAAAGCGATCGCTTCGATTTGTACACCATATTGGTGGCTAGATTATGTATATCCGATAGTTTTGTTTTAGAGGATAGATTAGATGATAAAATAAAATGGTTAAAAGTGAACTTTGACAAGTGAGATAAATCTTTGTATAAATGTCGTTTAGGAATAATTTGTAAGATTAAGAGGCAAAAATGATAAACCGAAAAAAAACAAATTGATAATGCAGTATTTGTGCTATTTTAAGTCACAATTTTTTAGGTGTTGTAGACAAATCTGTGATAAAAAAAACACTTATTTTTCTTTATGTACATACGATTCGTCTTTAAAGTGTGATTTGATTTTAATCAGTCGGCTTATTAGAGACGCTGTATAGGCAATGTTTCCCTGTATTGATATTTTTGTACTTATGTGTTTTTAAACTTTGCCATAAGATGTAAACGGCTTGGTGATCTATCTAGTACAAAACTCATTTTGACGATACTACTTATTGAGAAAGAATGCCAAGGCTTGAATTTCTCTTTGAAACCTATATTATATCGTCTCTATTTTCTGCTTTCTATATGTATATAAATTATGTAAAGCTAATTCCAAAATTTCATACACAATTAACACAATTTTACTAAAATGATGTCGGGAATCGAGTCTTCCACATTGTGTCGTTACTGAATTGCAACGAATATATATTATAGTTTGTGATAAAATGCCGAAATTTGTAATAGTTTTATATATGAACCTTAATTATAATTTAAATGTTTTAATCACTAATATTTTTACATAATAATTATGTGTGAATAGCTTTTAGTTGTAATTAAAATTAAGATCGTTCGCTTAAATGGTTGAACGTTCTTTTCTGTTCATTTATACGAGGGCGAGCCAAATGAAAACTTTAAATATTTCTTATCTCAAGATACAAAAGAGACCTGAACCCTGTTGTAAAAATAATTATCTAGTCCATTTGTACACTTGCTCGAGTGACAGACATACATCACCATACTGAACTTTAATTCGTTGATAAATATCAATGGCTTGTATCCCGTCAATGTGCTGCTCTACTTTAATGCAAGTTGCAAGTGCGACGATCATTTTATGCTACTGCTGTTCCTTCATGATTCGTACTGTCACCTATCTGTTACTCTTTAAACTCTATGTAACGTTGCTGCCAATTTACAGGACAATAAAGCAGTGTTATGAATTATTATCGCACTTTTAAAATTTTCATATGACTAATCCTCAAGTATTGAAGAAATTATTTTATCATGTGTATGTTTTGTTTTAAATATAAATTATTGTATAATACTATACAAGTAATTGTGTATGAAATATAGGAAAATAATATTAATAACTGTCTTGGCATTCTAAATTATTATATATTATTATATTAAATAAAAAAAAACTTGTGAATAAAAAAGGAGCAAAATGCCTCCACTATGTTTCACGTAATAGTTTTCGAATGTTTTTTCTATGAGTGCGTTGTAAGTTTGCTTAGGTTTTATTTTTCATTTCTCTTTTTAGTTTATTTTTATTTCTTTTTTAAGTTATGTTACTAAAATTTTCTAACCACGGTAAAGCGAATGTCGACTGCGATAACTCGATTCTAATTGGGGGCTGTTTGTATTGCAGCGGCCGTGCTAGCTAGTCAACAAGCAGCCGCGGTCACAGTCGTAAATTCATTCCCGCCAAAGTGAACGCTGCTACAGCCGACGCACACAATCTCCGATTTTTGGCCAAAATGCGGAGCGGATATTGTTAACGAGCTGAAAATGTAAGCGAATTTTCTGAAACATAGTACCAAGAGAGAGAGATGAGTTTTCGCTCGCGGTCGGCGCTCGGGCTGTTCAAAGTCTTTGTTATGCCGTTAGAACGATTGTCCAATTAGGTCTAGGATTGTGATACATATTCATTGTTGTACCTGTTCTATTGACCGATTATAATAAATCAGTTTTAATAAAGTCTACGCTTATTAATGTTAAATTTTGATAAATCGACTTTCTGTTTTATTATCCTTTTTTTATTTTATATTATTAGTACTTTTCGTTTATTTTGTAAGCATAATTTTTTTTAATACGAACACCAACGAAAGCAGAAAGTTAAAATAAGTGATATAAATAATTGTATTGCAAATTCGATAGTTGTGCGAACGATTTGTATATTTGTATAAAGTTAAATGTAACAAATTAGCAACTACTGCGATTCAACAATAAAACATTGTGAATATACTCGGAGCGTTGAGCTTCCGTGACCCTGCCTCATTTTTTATATTCACAGCATTCCAAGAAAAGTAACAACAATTTTGTATAAAATATATAAATACAAATAATTTATATTATATAAAATTAAATGTGCGATGAATGTGGTGTGATTCTGAATTTAGAGTGCACAAAACTTTTGAGTGTTGTAATAACCGATTATTGTTAAGGTGTAATGCGGTCCGTGAGAGCCCGCAGCACGGCGCTTTATTTTTATTTTTTTAGACTTCGATTGTAAATGAATAAGAGTCCTGTTTTTTTTAATTATTATATATTAATTCAGTTATAATTTGTTGGCATTGTCTGCATTTGTGTTGTAAATAGTGTAATTAAAGGCTTATATCTCACAGTCATAGTTTATCAATATTCTGTAGACTGAATTAATCATAATTTATGATCCTGTTCATTATTCCAATGTAAGGAAAACAAAAAAATATATTCATACATACACATGACACACAAATGTGCGTGCAGACACACATACACATTCATGAACAACACTTCCATGAAAATACAAAGTTGGAAACCGAAATGTGTATGTATGTATGCATTTGTGTATGTATATGTGTATATACATATATATGCATAAATTGATTGTGTATTTTTTAAATGTATAATTAACAATTTGATTTTTTCTTAGAAGTTATAAAAAAGAAATAAAGAATTATTTCTTCTGCTGTTTGCGTCTTTTATTTAATCACCTGATCCTTTCAAAAAATATTAAATTAATAAGCAATAAAAACTAGTGTAAGTATAATGTTCATTGGGCAGTTAAATAAGAAATTGTCTGTGTAAGTATTATATATAATAGACAATAAATAAACACATAATATGTAAATGATTGTAGTTTGAACGTTTCACAAGATTAAAACCTAGCACAAAACTAATGGCAATTCCTGATAGAAACTTTATTTAGTGTCAAGTGATTTGATTTTTTAAGCAAATTAATAATATACACCATGAAACATAATGGAGAGTGTAACTGAATAAATTTTGAAAAGGGCTTCATTTGATATTATACACATTTACAGTAGGATAGAGAATTGGGTAGTTAAGTAAGGTTATATATGTATATATACATTAGTAAAATCTTAAATAGTATCTGCAAATAGATCGTTGAAAAGGTGAAGAATTGTGTAGAGCAGTTTCTCCAATTAAATCTAGTCACTTAGTTCTATTATAATGTTGAATAACATTACAGAACCTCATTGTTCTGATTTATCTGGGTCATGCCCGTTATGGCTAAAATTGCCATATGCAAAATAGAAGGACATTTCAAAATAAAAATAAACTTAAAATATACAATAACTTTAACTTTAAAATATTTTTTTAGCATACTACTAATACTCATCGTGTATTTAAACATAGTTTTTAGAGCTACCTATTTTTGACAAAAGTTCTTCGTTTCTTAATCAATAACTATAAAAATCCGACTACTAAAATTGTATTGTGTGAATATTAGTGCCTTCACTAACTCCACATTAAGTCTATTCCGTTCCTTGGTATATTGAGAATTTATTAGTGAAAAACCCCTCTCAACGTTTGCTTTATGAGCAGGAATATAAAAATAAAATTGATAAATTTTCAGTTTTAGGGGCGGTGATGGTGACGGCTGGCAATTATACACAGATTTAGCCGCTGCAGTAGTATTTTATTGATGGTGTGAGTTGTTTACATTGTTTACAAGTACAGGGCGCACGGCGCCAATCCGAATTGCCTGAAGATTTGCAGTGTAGAGAATAAATGTCACGCCAGTGCTACTCAAGTGCCGACCAGTTGGGCCATAACAAATCTAAATCGGCCCCCATACAGTAATTCCATACAGTAATTCCGAAAAGCAATCAATATTAGGACAAGATTTAAAAAACTATCGTCTATTGTTCATGCAGCCTATAATCATCTTAAAAAATTTTAATCCCTTTATCTTTAGATTTGAGGAGAGTCCCTGCTCCTCGAAAGTAATTCCTATTGCTCTCCCATACTGGTGTGAAGGGCCTCTAGCGGGTCGTGGACTGGCGCGACAATCACACTATTCTCAAGGAATTTCAGTTTTGGGTTCCGGAATATTCGGCTCCTTAATACGCTGGCATTGCTGGCATGGAGTTGGTCCAGTTCGTATCGTTTAATATGAATATTTTATGATTGTTTTTTATTGTTCCAAATCTTTTTTTTTAGCTTGGAGCATTTCCTAAATTAAATGGTTAAAATTAAGACAAAATTGCAGGATTATTCCTGCTTGCGGCAAGTGTTCTAGAACGCATCGCATTTTAGATAATCCACATGGCACTATGGGAGCCGAATTTAGATGTGTTATGGCCAAAACTGGTCGGCACGGCAAGAGAGAAAACACGCATTGCGTGGCGTGTTTTCTCTCTTCCGGCAAGCTTGTAAGGGTTCGGACGCGTGCCGTCGCGCGTCCGCCCCATTTTAACCATGTAAACACCGTTAACCGTTAATAAATATTACTGCAGCGGCTCAATCTGTGTCTCATTGCCATCATCACCACCGCCCCTAAAGCACCAAAATGACAAATCCAGTCTGTAACAATTGCGGAGAATTCAAAATAAAATTCAACTGAGACATTTTATTTAATTTCTAGTGTTAAAGAAAATTTAAAATGCAAAATTGATTAAAATTCTGTGAAGTGTATTGATGCATTCAATAAATTTCGTCTGGCATAAATATATATATATATATATTTTCAAGTATATATTATATGTAATTAGTCGGATTTCATAAATTTTGTCACGGCTTTTGAGGGGGGGGGGGGGAATTAGCAGACTTGTGACAGTATGTAATAAACAGTCTGGTTCAATAACAAATTGTGACATAGAGAGGGGGGTTAAGAATTCACGATAAACCTGTGACTAATTTATGGTAGCTACCTTATAAAATATAAAATATACAAACAAAATTATCTTAAGAAGCATGACTATAAATAATAGCAATAACACAGTAATTATTAAATGTATTATTATTGTATTATTTAACATCGAAAATTAAATTATTTTTATCCTTTTATCCGGGAATATTGACTTCCCCACATTTAAAATATGCAGGATTAAATAAATAAGTCCATAATAAATAATTTGCTTCAAATAAATATTTAAACACTAAATATGTAAATAAATATTAGGAAACTGTTTTTTTAATAAATAAAAAATCTGTAAGTTTTTTTATGACCACTAGCGTTGACTGTCACTGATACTGCGCATGCGCGCAGCGTCAACTTTGAAATTACCGTTAACCTAAAAGTTTGGCGTCTGAATGTTTACCCAAATTTTAATAATAATTCGCATGAAAATAATAATTCATTATGACTATGGAAGACAACATAGAGGTTGTGAATCAGATATATAATAATATAGTCGATCTAAACACTGGGTAAGTAGAAATATAATTTTGATTATTTGACAACTTGCTATAATATTATTACGAATTTGGTTATTTCAGAAACATAGTAAATATATTAAAATCGAACAATGTAGATTTCAATGTAATATTGCCAGATAAAGGTATTGGCATAATGCATCTTGTTGTTGGAGTAGAACCGTTAGCGTTTGCCGAAGAAGTGACACAGTTGCTTTTAAACAACGGAGGGAATCCAAATGAGAGGCAAGTATATATAAACATTTTATATATTTATAAGAGTTCTAATATACTTCATGTAATGGTTCAAAAAACATTGCTAAATATTGTACTTACAAATTATTTTCTATCCGTATTTGATATATAAAATATGGTGACCAGACATCCTCTTTGAGAAGCATTATCCACCTTTGTCCTTCTTTTGCAAGGTGATCAGACACTAAAAATAAAAGGGCCGTATTAAAAATTTTTGTTCAAGGAGGATAATTTGCAACGGATGTTAGAAAAGGACATTACGAAAATTTTTGTTCGCGAAGCACAAAGAAAGACAAATTGCTACGGGAGCTAAAAAAAGCGATTTCGGAAATTTTTGTTCATAGACCATCTCGGGAATTTTTTTGAGGAGGAGAAATTGCTACGAGAGCTCAAAAAGGTCATTTTCCAAATTTTTGTTCAAAAACGACAAAGAAGGTCAAAATTTTTGTGGTGAACATCGGGCAACCTTACCTTCTTTCTCCTCCTTGTCCAACAAAAATGTCCAAGGTGATCTTTTTTAGTTTTCGCAGTATCTTTAAATGAGCAAAGATTTCTGAGATGGCATTTGAACAAATATTTCCGAAATGACCTTTTTTTTAGCTCTCGAAGCTATTAATCCTCCCCGAACAAAAATTTTCGAGATAACCTTTTTACTTTTAGTGTTCTCCATTAATATTTTCAAATACTTGTCACCTTATATAAAATGATATTTCAATTGAATAGCTCTCTAATGTGAAATAAGGCTTAAGGTAAATCAAAATCTGGGGTATCATTAGTTCAAATTTTAAAGCATCTTTATTCGATTGTCGCTTTATACTGAGAAATTATGATGGATCCCTTATTCCACCTATAAAGGGAAATATAGAAAAACACTGCGGGACAAATATTTTTGGTATCTTAATCAAGTGAAAAGAACGATAAATAAGTGGATAAACAGTACTATAAATAAGGTCTAAAAAAACTCGTTTCTTATCAGGAAAAGTAATAAAATAACATTTAAATCTCTAGAACATGGCAAACATCCCTTGTATTTTCAATCAAATTTAAATGAATGCTTAAATATAATCATATTCAAGTCATTTTTTTCAGTGAGAAAAATTGTACTCCATTTTTCAATTTCCAACATTTACTGAGAACTTGTTATTTAAAAACCACAATGAAGGATAATAACACCATATTCTAAATCTAACAAATCACAATATAGTCTGATCTATATTCTGTTTAATCCTCTTTTGCGTTTACGCACTATAAAACTAGTATATAGCTTAATAGAAGATGATTTAAAAACAGCTGGTTTACACTATGTAGAATTTTATAAACACTACTTTCTTAAGTAGGTCTGATCCTCTAATTTTTTTGACTCAAAGCTGATCTTCAAGGATGTTAAAATTATATAAACATATTTAAAAAAAATCAGTTATTGTTATGCGTCAATTTTGATAATGTATTATTAATCATTGTAGATCTGACGAAGGAATGACACCTCTTCACGTAGCTGCCGCTTGGGGAAGACAAGGAATCGTGGTTCTTTTACTTAATAACGGGGCCGATCCATACATTTTAGACAATGATTCTAAAACTCCTCTCAAATATGCTTCCGAAAACCATCATTTAAACATAATAGATATCCTACTTGAGTATTTTCAAAGCGATAGATATCAGTACAATAGTTCACCTGAAATGTACAGCATAAAATTAGGTATGACTTATTATTGTTTGTATATAATGTATTAACAATTATTATGTATTATTTTGTATATGTTTTAGACAAAATTATCTTAGATAATGGATGCTTTAAAGGAGAATATGAATGCGATGACGATGCTAAAATTGAAAATGAGAATAACGCTTTAGCAAATTCGTTTAGAAAGTCTCTATTTGTCAGGGAATGGTGTGACAGTAATCAGAAAGTTATAAACAATCATAAATTCTTAGATTACGATCGAGAGATAGTTAAGAATACCAATAACGGTATAATGTTTAAGAAACCGTTTTCGTATTTAATTGATAAAGGTGGCGACGAGGATAAAGACAAGACGGCAAATACTTCAAAGCAATCTTCTCATTACCATAGCTGCAACGATAGCTTAGAAGTTATCTCAAATCCGAAAGAATCTGAATCTTCAAGCTCGGATGATTTTAGCGAAATCTATGACTCTGACGATGACGTGACTTTAAATGATGACAATTCTCTAAGCGGGATTCAAACATTGAAGTTTACAATAAATGAGGAAAATAACTTATATAGCGTTCTACAGAAAAATACGGTTTTAAATGACGATTCACTGAAAAACAGCAGTGTAAAAACTTTCACTAACTCTCCGTCGAGGTTGAGTAATTATGTTTTTCCTAGATCACCGGTTCCATTGCCTCATAAAAATTATAGCACTAAAACGACGTTGGGTTCTGGTAAAAAACAGGAAGGGAAAGATGATAAGAAAAACATGAATGGGGTTGAAGTAGAATTGTTTCAGAATAATACTCCTGTTATCATCAATCAAAAAGCATTAGATGTCGGTTTTATCGATTCATATTTTGGATCAGATCTATCTCAATCTTGCAGCATTGCTTCTGGAGCTATTAATGAGACTATTGCAAGTGTAGTTGAAGAACATAAATATGAAGATAAGGAAGCCGGAGTGGTTTTGATTGAGAAAAGAGTTTTAACAACTCCAGTTCCGTAAGTTTTATATATAGATATTTTTGAAAAATCTAGAAATTAATGTTAGCAAATTTTAAATTCAAAAATAAGATTTAATAAATATTTTAATACTCAAGTAATTATTTTTTGCTAGTTAGATAAAAGTTTTAATGTAAAATTATCTATACTGTGTTATTTAATCTTACATATTTTATATTATATTTTAATTACACAATAACTCAACATGGGTGTACAGTTTATTTTTAAAGTACAGAAGATTTCTTAATTTTGTTCAAGAGAGAATCTGAATGTTTTGATCTTGTTAGTACTAATTTCTTATAAATATGACATTAATTCTAGATTACTATGTCTATATTTTAACATTATATTTTATATCTATTTATTCAATAAATTTATTTTAGCATGATTGGCGAAATATGCGATAAATCAATTGCTCAATCTGTCATTAGTTCAGTATCGTCGTTACCGATGTCAATTGATTACGACACTGACAACTTGAGACGTGAATTGACAATATTTGGAGTCACTCCTGGTCCTATCACGTTAACGACTAAGAGAGTATATTTAAAAAAATTGCAAAGACTCAAAAAAGATCCAAATGCTCACATTATACAGTCCGATTCTAAAAAAAAAAGTAAGTTTATTTGCACTGTACAATTTAGAATATTTGCCACAAAGCAACATTTACTTAAAAGTTCTTAATTATATTATAAAGCACAAAACTCAAAAATTAATAAAATATGTACTTGATTCACACTCATAAAAATAAAATTGATTCAATTATTAAATGTGACCTTTTGATAGGAAACTAATAATACAGATAAATTCAACGCTTAATTTTACATACATATGTTGTATTTGTGACAAAAATATTATTGTAGTGCTATTTATATTATACGTACGCATTAATAATATTTGCTTTTCTTCAGCCTATACTGTAGAATTGGAAAAAACGTTAAGAGATCCAGATTGGAACTCTAATCTATCGCTTTACATTGACTTGGAGAATAAGATCATAAAGCAGTTTGATATGCCCAATCCAAAGATGCGATGGCGCGAAGGAGTCATTAAATCGTCTTTCACATACCTATTACTCGATCCTAGAGTTACTAATAATCTTCCTAATAGAACTAATGATTTATCAAAAACAGAAATTTGGAAGTTGTTTTTGGATTCGATATTTTACATCGGCAAAGGTAAAAGATCTCGTCCTTACAGTCATTTGTATCAGGCTGTCGGGGTTTACAATGCCGGTAAAAGGGAATCGCAGGATAAGAAGGTGCAGAATATCTTGGATATTTGGAAGGACAATTTAGGAGTTGTGTGTTTGCACATATTTCAAAATGTGATTCCCGTGGAAGCGTACACGAGAGAGGCTGCAATGATTGATGTTATAGCACTCAAGAATTTGAAGAATATCAAGCCTGGGAATTATTACGGAGTGGCAGCTTCTTGGTCACTGAAGGAGAAGAAACAATTAGGATTGTATTTGTTGTACAGAGCCATGTTGATATTGTTGAACGAAGGTGAACGACAATTGAGGCCGTTCGATATATGCTAGTGATAAGTAAATGAACATATTACGTGTATAAAATACTAACACTTTTTTTATTTGTTTAATCTTTAAAAAAAAGTGATTAATTTATTTTTATATTTAATTTATAATGATACAATATGACATGTGATATTATATTATTTAAGATTGAACTTACACGTAAGCAATTTTATATTTGATAGTAATAAATATTTGATTTAATTATTTTTATCTTTAGTTATTTAAGTTAGTGCTTCTGAAATATATACACAAGCTTAAACATAATTTACGCACTGTAGAGATAAGTATAACTCCTGCATATTTTGATATTTATGGATTGGTGCCTAGTGATGTAAATGTCAGTATCAGACGGTGGAGTTGAATTGCAAATATTAATTAAAAATCTCGATAGTGGGTTCAATTGGTTCAATTGGTGAATTGTTGACTGTCATATGCTTGCCAGTTATTGGTGATATGACCGAGTGTAACATTTTCTATACTGATCCTTTGAAGAATTTTTGACAAATAGTATATGAGGTAAATTGAGAACCAGTCGCATCGCAGTCTAACCACATCTTTAAAAATCATCCTTTATAGTGAAAGCTAGTTAAAGTGGCCCATTGTTTGGGTGACCGTTTGATACTTACAAATGCTATTCAATGCAAGATGAAAGGTATTGTTTCTAGGTGTGTTAATAAACTTATAAAAGTTGTTTTTTATGCTGTGATAATTTATGATTATTCACGATTTTCGAAACTTTGTGTGGCTATTGTGCAATTCTGGGTGTCCTGCCGATGTTTTATATTATTGAATCAAACCATTGTTATTTTGATGATTTCCAAATGTCATCGATAGAGCTCCCATCGATATTTAAATCAGATAATAAATAGAATTCTAAAATTATTGCTATGCGCCATCTGTAAAACGAATAAGATACAGCAAATGTTCTGTAAATGTTTTTATCTAATCTCAACAGTCATGCGAAATATTTTGTGTTCTTCCAAAATTATGTACAATGAATGCTCAATGTTTCATATGTAAATCATACTTTATTTTCAGTAAAATTATATAAAAAACTGTACATTTTTCTTTCATAATTTCTACTAATACATATTTTGAATCCATCCGATCTAAACTATTTATACATTTATATAATAATTTTATAATTTTACCCTTCATACACACATGTAGAGTTATGCACTGTGATTACTGTAGAAATAAACATAACTTGTGTGAATTTATTGCTATTTAATAACACACGCTTAATCAGTTTTTTAACTTTAGTGTTTATATATTAATAGACAATACATTTTAATGCCATTTTTAAATAAAGTTACCATGGGTTTACTTAAGCTTTTATATATGTTGATGTTATTTACACCCATATTTAGTTTAGATAATGGATTAGCTTTGACTCCGCCGATGGGTTGGTTAACATGGCAGCGATACCGATGCTTAACAAATTGTACAACAAGACCAGACGAGTGTATAAGGTTAGTTTACAAAAAAAATTGTATGGCAACTTATTTTATTACTAAAATTAAACTATTTTAAATAGTGAAAAACTCATAACGAGAGCTGCAGATTTATTAGTTTCTGAAGGATATTTAAAAGCTGGCTATCAATATGTCGGAATCGACGATTGCTGGCTAGAAATGGAGAGAGACAAAAATCAAACGTTAGTCGCTGATAAGAAGAGATTCCCGAATGGAATGAAATATATCGCAGATTATGTACATATACATATATAATTTTAATTACTCATAGTAGATTTGTAGTTATTTTAATTTCATTAATAGTTACACAATAAAGGATTGAAATTCGGTTTATACGAAGATTTTGGTACGAAGACTTGCGCTGGATATCCAGGTAGTTTAGATCATCTAGAAATTGACGCTAAAACATTCGCTGAATGGGACGTTGATTATGTCAAATTTGATGGATGCAATGTAAATGTTACTGAAATGAATGAAGGTATTTCCATATTATCTTATTTGTATGAGATATTTTAAAGGCTAATGTTGGATATTATTAGGTTATCCTAAATTTGGTGAGCTATTGAACAAGACTGGAAGACCGATGCTTTATTCTTGCAGTTGGCCTGTATATCAAGAAGATAATGGCATTCAGGTATTTAGCAATATTGTATTTTATAACTATTGCTTTTAATGTTGTACTAATATGAACATATCAGCCGGATTTAGAATTAGTGGCTAAGCACTGCAATTTGTGGCGCAACTCACTTGATATTAACGATTCTTGGAGAAGTCTTGAAGGAATTTTATTGTATTTTGCAAATAATTCGAGACGTCTTGCTAAAGTTGCTGGACCTGGACATTGGAACGATCCTGATATGGTAAGATTAACATCTTATTTTTATAAATACATTCAATAAAACGTGTTTTCAGTTGATCATTGGGAATTTTGGTTTGAGTTATGACCAAAGTAGAGTACAGATGGCAATTTGGGCGATATTAGCGGCGCCTTTGATAATCTCGGTCGATATTGCTAATATAAAGCCTGAATTTAAAGAAATATTACTGAACAAAGATCTCATTGCTGTGAATCAAGACGTTCTTGGCAGACCTGGAATAAGAGTTATAGAAGTATGTCATTTTTTCATATGATATTTTTATATTTTTTTTTTTAAATTATTTTAAAATAGAAACAAGGAATACACGTATGGAAGAGGGAAATAACGCCAGTCATCGGTAATAGATCATCTTTAGCCCTTGCATTTGTCAATCACAATACTAATGGAGCACCGACAATTCAAGCATTTACTTTTAAAGAGATCGAATTTGAATATAATGTTGATATCATAATTGAAGTAAGTACGAATGTTATATTGTTTATAATTATTAAATATTATATAATATAATACTTGCTATTAGGAAATTTCACCTGTTATTACACAATCGTGGGATATAAGTGTGGGTGAAAAAGACAATGGTATTATTACTGTTAAAGTAAATCCTACAGGTAAGAATGAACTACATATTTGAATTAGGTATTCATTCTTTACTGTATAAAAAAACATTTTTCGCAGGAGTTCTGATTTTGCGGACCATCTATACTGATAAATCTGATTAATTTGTTATATATTATATGTTTCTACTAGAATTCCTCTTTCGAATCTCAGTAAGTTAAAAATTATTTTACATTTAGTGACATTGATTTTTGTCAGATTTCCTAAGAAAAAATATTATTTTGCTATAAATTATGTTACGAAAACAAATCTTCATAGTATTATCATAACAGAATTTAAAATATTTGTACATTTCTATAATCAAAACTATTCTAAACGTTAAAAAGATATTATAAAAAAATACTGTGATATTTATCTGTTCATAGAATTTAAAATGTAATAAAAAAAGCTGAAATATACATTTCTGTCAACAGTAATATATTATCTGTATCAATTATGAAGTAATATCGAATCTTCCCCTTTCTTGTACAGATTATTCAATATTTAAAAATATTAATATAATTAGTAAAGAATTCTACAAATGTGTATAATATGGTAGCTGCTTCAAGCAATTTTCAATCCATTTTTATTCATTGCCAACATTTATTTCTTCTGTATATTTAATAAAAAGGGTCTAATAATGCTTTAGAAATTTTATAAAACAGAAAAATGTAACATAACATTTATTTAAGAATAAAGAAATTAAGAGTGAGTGAAGTTGTCTAAAAAGCACTCGTTTACTATTAAAGATGAAATGTCTGATTATGTTGTTATTTTATTGCGGTACTAAGTTTAATATAAAATAAAATAAAAATGTAAAATAAACGTTCTCAAAATGTAATATTTTATTTATTTAAGTAACATAATAAAACATTATCCTGATTGGTCAAGGAGTCGAGGGAGAGTAAGGATTTTAATCTCTTCCCTTTTCCTCGATTATATGTACGTCATAACGCTTTAATCATTGCGATCATCAGCACTGGTTCAGCCAAGCAGCCTCCTTGAGTTCAACTCAATCTTTGAAACACCTTGAAGATACTACTACGACACAGCACCATTATAACATTTAAAAACTTTGTAATTTGTCGAGAAACAGATACTGCTCAATATTTTAATATTTTTAAAGCAAACAATTATCTTATAAAATTTAAAAAAATCGGATGATGTAACAATATGTTAAGATCTATTATTTTTTTATCTTATGTTTTGACGAATTTGACTTCGTTGATATTATCTTTCATTTATCAACATCTAATAATGTATAATACCTATTGTTTACTTATCAATCATTATTAAAGATCAAATTGAGAAAAGTGAGAAAAGCATTTTAAGAAACGCTTATCATTTTAATAATGGTTTTAAAGTATAATTTGAATATTTTTTGGTATACATATATAAAAATATATTGTTTCTATATTTTATTAGTCTTAAAGATACTTTAAGGTATGACAATTTTATCTGATATAAATGTAGTCTTTAGATAAATAATAAAAATATAACGTTTTATGGTAGTTTAACTGTAAAAAAATACATGGATAAATAGTTTAATATATTTTCATCTTTATTAAACATTTTAGATTTTTACAAGAAAACTAGACAATCTCAAGAATTCCAATTGTAGGTAAAGGCACTGTGCAATTATTATTATCAATTCTCCATTAGGATTTTCACCAGAATCATTGTTTGAAGTAAGCTTTACGGGGAAAGAAATTAAACTTTTTTGAAGAACCAAATTAAAAAGTTATCATTACTATATTCATATTTTTTAAGCTAAGTTATGGATTTTTTTTCTGGTTTTGCAGCCGAAGGGGTGTGAGTTTGCAGCTAAAATAGACGTATGGAAAGCTAAAAATAATACTACATGAACTTGTATATGGAAATGGCTGCTGTTATAAGATTGAAAATCGTGTCTGCTGAAGTGTTGAGTTGAATTATCATCGGCTGTAATGTGATCATGCTGGACGATTCGCTGATGTATCTGATGATGTGACTCTTTGATGTTGGGTTTCAGGAGCGTCTTTCTCCGCCTGTCTCTACCCCCTTGTGATCAAGTGTCACATTTTTTATTGCTGATTCAAGACAGCTTTGGCGAATCGCAGATGCGAATATTGGTGGGCTAATTGCATCGCTTCATGGACGCACATAAAAAATATGTTTACACCTTAAGTGAAACTTCTAGTTGGCCACTTTCAGCGGGTTGATATATGTTTTTATTTGTTCAAAATGCTCGTTAGAATGACGCAGGTAGTTGAAACCTTTACAATTTCTACGTTCTTATTTTCAGGTTAGTAATTCGATAGCAATTTTTACTCAGTAAAATATTATCATGTCATATTTTTTTATTAGTGATAAAATAACAATACAATGGCACGAATAAATAAATTATATTATGAAATATTATAGATTAGATTCATCATATAAATTAATAGTCTTTGATTTACTATTTTTAGTTAATTAGATTGGCGTTTAAAAAGTGTTGTAGCACACGGATACATATTTAACATATGTACATATACACTAGTGAAGTTATGCCCTGTAATCCTTCAAGAGATAAGCATAATTTGTGCGAATTTATTGATATCTAATTAGGTACACATAATCAGTCCACTTAATATAACGTAATCAGTATATATAATGGTAGACGAAATAAGTTTCAACATCATTTTGTTAATGAAACAACATGGGATTAGTTCAATTTTTATTTGTGTTACTGTTATTCAAACCCATATTAAGTTTGGATAATGGATTGGCTTTGACTCCGCCGATGGGCTGGTTAACTTGGCAACGATTCCGATGCATAACAGATTGCAATTCAAGACCAGACGAGTGTATAAGGTTAGTTTAGATTATATTACAAACTTTAGATATCATCTTATAATAAATGCATAATTTATTATACAGTGAAAAACTCATAACAAGAACTGCCGATTTATTAGTTTCTGAAGGATATTTAGAAGCTGGTTATGAATATGTTGGAATTGACGATTGCTGGCCGGAAATGGAGAGAGACGAAAATCAGAAATTAGTCGCAGATAAGTCTAGGTTCCCGAATGGAATGAAATATGTTGCAGATTATGTAAATATGCCTGAAATTAGTCATTATAGAATTGGAATAAATTTTTATTTTGTTAACAGTTACACGAAAAAGGATTGAAATTTGGTATATATGAAGATTTTGGTACATACACTTGTGCTGGATATCCTGGTAGCTTAAATCATTTAGAAATTGACGCAAATACGTTTGGCGAATGGGATGTAGATTATGTTAAATTAGACGGATGTTATGTAGACGTAGATTTAATGGATGAAGGTATATTTTTTATATTATTTGTGTAATAAATTTAAATAAGTATAAAATAAATGTTATATGAATTAAATAGGATATCCTAAATTTGGTGAGCTATTGAACAAGACTGGAAGACCGATGCTTTATTCTTGCAGTTGGCCTGTATATAAAGAAGCGAATGGAATTCGGGTATTTAATAAAATTATATTTATAGTATGTACGACTGTTTTAAATGATGGAAAAAATTTCAGCCTGATTTGGAGCTAATCGCTAAGCATTGCAATTTGTGGCGCAACTGGAGTGATATTGACGATTCTTGGAGCAGTATTGAAGAAATTATACTATACTTCGCCGACAATTCGAGACGTCTTGCTAAATTTGCTGGACCTGGACATTGGAACGATCCTGATATGGTAATATTGATATTTTATTAATTTAAATTGATTAATAAAACATTTTTTAGTTGGTTATTGGTAATTTTGGATTGAGTTACGACCAAAGCAAAGTACAGATGGCAGTTTGGGCAGTACTAGCAGCACCTTTATTAATATCTGCCGATCTTGCGATAATGAAGCCTGAATTTAAAGAGATATTACTGAACAAGGATATTATAGCTATAAATCAAGACATTCTTGGCAGGGCTGGAATAAGAGTTATAGAAGTATGTAATATTTGTTTTAAAAATATTTTAAATCTTTAGTAAAACATTGTATTTTTAATAGAAACAAGGAATTCACGCGTGGAAGAAGGAAATAACTCCGATAAAAAATAATGGGACATCCTTCGCTCTTGTGTTTGTCAATCACAATACTGATGGAACGCCTAGAGTTGAGACATTTACTTATAATGAACTTGAGATGGAAATTATCGGTGACTACGTAATTAAAGTATGCTTATATAAGTACAAATATATACTCTTGTAAAAGTATTAACATTAAAATTTGCAATTCTTAATAGGAAATTTGGCCTTCTTCTACACAATCTTGGAAGTATGGATATGACCATGAAAATGATATGAGTAGTTTTACCGTTATGGTTAATCCTACAGGTAAGAATTAATTGTTTGTATTATGTATTTACTGTAGGTTTTACTCAACAACATTATTTTTTTGCAGGAGTTCTGATTTTGAATATCGTCTTGGCTATCTAAGTTGTTTAATTTGTTATAAATGCAGTGTATACTTATCGAACATTGCTTATTTGATGTATCACAGTTATTAATTCAATATTGCCTTCAATATAATTGCGAATCTCTTGTCTTAAAACATAACAATAATATGTAAAATCACATATGATTTTTTATTCATTGACACCTAGTTTTAGTTGCAACGAAAAGGATTAAAAAGCTTTATGGTTCTGAGATAAATACAGCACTAAATTTATATAACAATAATAAATTATACAGTGAATCAGATTATGTTAGTCGTAAAAATATTATTTCGTTAATATAGTTAAGTCATATAATTTATATGTAACACATATCATTATTTGTGTTATTTTAAAATTTTTATTAAATATTGTAAACAGATTGCAAAATATTATTAAGCATTCCACAGTAAATACAGTATACCAAAAAGCAAAATGTTCGAATTTTAGTACTTTTAAAGTATAAAATTGGTATAAAATATTATTATTTACTACTATTTAAAAAGAGAAGATTGTGAAATCATATGTAATACTTAATAAATATGACGTTTGTTATCTTTGATTTTGACAAATACATTTCATTTTTTTGATGTTATCTCTTATTTCTTAACATTAAACATTATGTATACACCCTATTACATAATATTTTTCAAGTACTAATAATAATTATACATTATGCAATAATAAAAAGTTGTATATACAATTTAAAAAATATCTTTGAAGTGGTTTTGATTTATTTTATGTTACAAAATAGTAGTTTAAAACCCCAAAAAATTCATTCAAAACTAACAGTTATTGTCAGAAGTTCATGCTTAAAAAATAACGGTTCAATGTTTAAAACAAGAGATTTTGAACAGTTGAAATATGTAAGCAGTTCTTCTCAAAAATACGCTAAAAAAAGTTTTGTAATATATTTATTCAACGCAAATTGGCACGAATAGTTATATTTTTATAATAATATATACTTCATACTGCTCTACAAAGTATCGTGATTAAACTAGGGAGTGCAATACCGGTATTACTGATACCGGTAATACCTGTATTAGAACAAAAATCTTTGCTAATATCAGAATCACAAAATGAAATATCGGTAACACCGATTTTTTTTAATAAAACGATGTTTCAATGGCATTCATATACATATTGTATGAAAGGAGAAACAAGGAATAAAATAATGCTCATTTTAAAGGATCAACTGAAGCAGTCTTATCGGCGTAGGATATTAATGTAAAAAAATATTATGCAGTATTTACGTATTAACGTATTTACGTATTCTATAATATTTACGTAAACATTTATAAATAATATTTAATTTATGTTACTTTTAACATGAGTAGAAATATATAATTAAACTTGAGATATCTTTTTAAAATAAAAATTATTGCGATATTTTACAATAAATATAAAATATGCAATAAGTAAAATAATAATATATAAATAAATAACATCTCTATTACATAAATCTGTTTTTGGAAAAAAATATGTCGCTTTTAAAACAAACAGATTTACAATTTTTTACACACACTTTTCTCATAAGATTCTTTCGGAAAATCGTAGCTGGCAAAAAATATTGAGTAATATAGGAATATATTTCATTAGAATAAATTGGTGAGTGGTATAAAAATTAAGGAGACATCCAAAAGCGGTTGAGCAAATAGGATTGTTTCAAAAGAAGAAAGATTTGGTGCCCGTATTTAGAAAAAAAATTTTTTTTTCGAACAATATAGTAAATGAATAAAGTGAAAATATAAATGGGACATGAAGGTTTTTGTACAGTCATTTTATTAATTTTTATGAGTACTTGTAGACAACACAATAAAGGATCAGTGTATAAAGTATTTTTAGAAGTACCTGAATGTAAGGAAAATTGTTTAAAAGGTTCTTATTGTTTGAAACACGAATATGTATAAACAGACAGACGGATAATTTGTCATAAATGTCGAAATTTGACCTGCTTGATTATTATATAAAAAATACGAAATCAACAATAGTTAGTACATATTCAATCAATATTTTTAAAGAAAATGTTCCGATTCTTGAATCCTTGGATTTTTCGCAAAATTCGCAAGCATGTATTATATATTCAACAATATATTAAAGCAAAAACTTTCCGTTCGACTTTGAATGTATGTAAATTATTTTTTCGGTGTTTTTTTACTACCAACTAAAAATAAATAATAATAATTTCAATACCGGTAATACCGGTATTGACTGTTTTTTACTATTGGTAATACCGGTATTAAAAATTGCGGTATGATTGCAATCCTTAGATGGTACTAACTTTGTATTTGATATACACTGCTAAGATAATAGCAAATTTTGTAGAAAATTTAGCTCTTCACAAATATTAGGTATTACACAAATATTTCATATTCGCATTAAAATATCAGCAGAAAAGTCTATACAAGATTCAGAATAAACAAGAGCAAATACAGCTCAGATGGAAGAGAAAAATTTCTACTCGTTAAGATAAACATAACAGCATTAAAAGTCTACAAGTTTAAGGTGAGACAAAAGTCTGTATCACAACCTTAGAACGCACTCCGCCGACACATTTCTTAGATGGCGCGCTGCTTATGGTCTGCGCGCCCTGATAATGATCTCTTCGAAACTATGTCTTCAATGACTTTAGCTATTAGTGTTATTTTCGTGTTCTATGTATATGTATAATGTAAATTTCAGTTAAATAAAGAGTTCTGTTAAAATTTTATTTGGTCGAGTTGAGCTAATCAAATGTTTGATTTTCTTATTACTACTTTTATGTTATAATGTATTTATTTTTTTAGTAAAAATTATAGATTAAATACTAAAAAATATTTTAATTGGATTAAATATTTAAAAATATTTTTCTAATATTGATTTATATATATTATAAAATAATTTATATTACAGAAAAAATATCACGTGGAGTGCAATTTTCTACTGAAAAGAGTCTTCTCTACTAAAACTATTTATTTTTACTAATCATACAGTTTGTACTCGATTGATAGAACATAAATAATATATACTGACACATTTTCATTACATATCTGATTTCAAATTTGCATTGTAAATTTTTTTGTACTAGATATTGCGCAAGAAATGTAAATTATAACATACAGGTACCCTGTGGTGTATCCTGTGAGCAGTTTTTTTATCAGTGATAAGAGAGAATATCGGGCTTTTAATCAATTATTTCCACTCGGTAAATTGTAATCTTTGTATAAAATAGAAGACAACGAACATGTAAATATCATTACAAGGCAAACCTTATACATTACATTACAAAGCGTTACCATGATTACTTTAAGATCGTTATTAATGTTACTTTTATTTAAACCTATATTGGGTTTGGATAATGGAGTTGCGTTGACTCCTCCGATGGGCTGGTTAACATGGCAACGATACCGATGCATCACAGATTGTAAAACAAGACCAGAAGAGTGTATAAGGTTAGTATTATATATATTAGAAATATTGTATCAACTATTTATAATTTACTATAAAATATATATATTATTACACAGTGAAAATCTCATAACAACAACTGCTGATTTATTAGTTTCTGAAGGATATTTAGAAGCTGGTTATGAATATGTCGGAATTGATGATTGTTGGCCAGAAATGGAGAGGGATGAAGATCAGAAATTAGTCCCTGATAAGACGAGGTTTCCTAATGGAATGAAATACATTGGAGATTATGTAAGTATAAATATAATTATTTGTAATATATTTGTGATCAATTATTATATTTTTTTAACAGTTGCACAATAAAGGATTGAAATTTGGCATATATGAAGATTTTGGTACATACACTTGTGCTGGATATCCTGGTAGTCTGAATCATATGGAAATAGATACGGAGACATTTGGCGAATGGGATGTTGATTATGTAAAATTAGATGGATGTTACGTAGATCTTGATTTAATGGACGATGGTATATTATATTACCTTATATATTTTAAAATATTTTAATAATACACCAGTTTTATAAATATATTTAAATATTGATTAGTTATTGTTGTAACATACTATATGTATTTATCTATATAGGATATCCACTCTTTGGGGCACTATTAAATAAGACTGGAAGACCGATGCTTTATTCTTGCAGTTGGCCTGTATATCAAGAAGTTAATGGAATTATGGTACTTATTATAAAATAATGTATCTTATGAATAGGCAATTTATTAAATAATAAATTTATTTTTAGCCTAATTTCTCTTCAATCATGGAACATTGTAATTTGTGGCGAAACTGGTACGACATTGATGATTCTTGGTCTAGTATCGACTTCATAATGAATTATTTCGGTAATAATTCGAGGCGTTTAGCTACATATGCTGGACCAGGACATTGGAACGATCCTGATATGGTAAATTTAATATTTTAAATATAGCAATATATGGTTTTAAATAAAAATATATTTTTAGCTAATCATCGGTAATTTTGGATTGAGTTTTGATCAAAGCAAAGTTCAAATGTCCATTTGGTCTATATTAGCAGCACCTTTGTTAATCTCTGCTGATCTTGCAAGGATGAAGCCTGAGTTTAAAGAAATTATACTTAACAAAGATTTCATTGCTATAAATCAAGATATTCTTGGAAGAGCTGGAATTAGAGTTGCAGAAGTACGTTTATATATCTTCATATATGTATTATATATAATATGCTAGAAAAAATTAATTATTGTTTTAATAGAAAAGAAAGACGTATGCTTGGAAAAGAGAAATAACTCCATTGAAAAATAATGTACCATCACTAGCATTAGCGTTTGTTAATCACAATACTGATGGAACACCTAGAGTATCTACATTTACTTTTAAAGAACTTGAAATGGATAACAATAATTATTATACAATTGAGGTGAGCTTTATATTTTTTATTATATAATATAATATATATAATCTGTAACTATTTTTTTACTAAAGGAAATCATGCCGTCTAGCACTCAAATGTGGAGGCTAGATTATGACAAGGCTAATGACATGTATAGCTTTACCGTTATGGTGAATCCTACAGGTATAATAAAATTGATATTAAACTCGTGAATATATAAATAAATAAAATAATTTCTTTTTAGGAGTCTTGACTTTAAAGCTTACGATAAAGGAAACTGATACTCGAAATCATAATTATTGAATGAAGTGAACTTTTTATGACTGTTATATATTTTGTTAATAAGAAAAAAATAAATAAAATTGTTATATTATTTTATTACTGCATTTTTTATTATAAATTATATTGACAAATTACTAAACATTATAAAGTTGATTTTATATACATATGATATATGCTATCGATTCAGAATTCGATACAATTTATTTTCATTAAATTATATCATAGTAACACAAATATATTTCGTAATATTATGTATTCAATTTAGCACATCATTATCTTAACAAGTCATTGTTTAATATCGTAATTAATGTCAAATGATATAACTTTGATTTGTACGATAGGAGTGATTTGAACCCAATGTGTCATAAAATCAATACAAATATTGAATGACATTTTGATTATATCTATTCGTTATTTAATGACATGATTTATCAACATACTTTTAATAAATAAATATTTTTTTTGTATATATATATATTTTTTAACAATGGACATGTGTTTATCTTATCTGTATTATATTTCGACAGAATAAAAATAGATTTCACTGGAAATTGAATATATTATTTAAATTACATATTAAATAATACAATATATTATATAATAGTATTACTGTGATTTAAATAAGCAATTTTTAAACAGTTTGTATTTTTGTTAAAAAAATATTATAAGGAATTTATTGCCGATGAAAATGCCAGCGTATTAAGGAGCTGGATGGCGATAGCCATATGCGAATTGGCTCTAATGGGAATCGTAAGAAGACGCGATTATGACTCTCATAGGTAGCCTGAAATCAAAAACTGTAATTCCTTGAGAATAGTTGGATTATCAACAACACAAAAAATGCTTAGTGACATGCAACTTTCTGCAAGAATCACGAAAAACTGATTGTTTAGGTGAAACGCGTTACTTGAAAGATTTGGCAGACTTCGCTTACTTTCCAACTTTCACTTGCTCTCAAAAGATTCCGAGATCTTGAGTAGAAGTTTCTCTAGCTAGAGCGTTCCCATCAAAATCGTAAGAATTAGGGGTACCCAAAAGAAAGGACGTTTTTATACTGAATAACTTAAATGGTCAGTTGTGACTTATTTTCTATATCTCCTCTTATATACATACAGTGTGTACTACATTAATTCGTTTAAGGATAGTTTAAGTAACATCAACTTGAATGTCATCTAGGAATGTGTCGTATTCCCGGGAATTCTCAAATTTTTTGACGTCTCGTGTCTCTGAATGAGATTTACATTAGTTTATTATATTTTTTACAAGAGCTCGACTATTTTCTAAGCTGCTCCAATATATTTGAATAATGGGAAAGATTAATTAGAACGAAGTTTTTTAAATATCAAAGTAAAGAGAATACTGACGATGATTTCGGCAATATTGTGATGAAAAAGAAACAAATTATAAATCACAAATATTTTTCCAGTAAAAAATAATAATTGAAGTAGACGAAATGAATATAAGATTTTGAAATCAACTGAAGAACGGACATAAATTCTAATTTTTTTATATGAACATTTGATTATATAGCCAACATCAACGGAAAGCTAGTATTCTTAACGGCCGGGACATTCACTACAATATGATTCGTCGCTGAGTGCCTTGTCTTTTCTAAGAACTTATTTTTCTCATAAAAAATAAAATATGTATCTCAATTTTTATTTTATAATTTTACTAATTATAGTTATAAAAATAAATAAATTTTTCTATGTATGCTTTTTTACCATATTATAATTATGTAAATGCAAATATTGACCAAAAATATTTTTTATGATTTTACCGATAAGCAAGCAAATGCCTGGCTTCCCGAAACATGAAAACTACTCGAGTACGATTTCCATAGAATTTTACTCATTTGAACTATGAGATTTTGAGAGAAATATAATTACGATACCTCTACCCTACTAAGATATTAATATTAATCAAATTAATAATGATTTGTTTTTTTATTAAATTACCAGCTAACATGCATCTATCATATTTTTAATGTTTTTAAAATAATTTATTTATAAATTCAGCAGTAACATTAAGCAATTGTGTATGTGAATTTTGATTGATAATATTGACATATACTTGAATCTAAGAAAACTCTTGGGATTACAAAACACTGAAAAAAAGTGGTTTTAGCAGAAGTGTAAATTTTATTAATTTACATAATTTAGAGAGTTCTGAAAAGCTCTGAACAAATGCTAGTCTAAAGGTGAAAGGTCTGAACTCTATAAAAAATGGTTAAAAACATTGCAACAATTTTTACCTAGTCATTATATAAATAAAATATTGTAGGCAAATTGTATTGAAAAACCCGAATTGTAGAGAAAATTGTCAATATTGCCACTGTAAATTTTTCATATTTATAGAAAGATAAAGATTTAAAATCTATTTGGATTATTGAAAAAACGAGTTCGTCAACCTTTTATGGCGTTATTTTGTGAAAAGCCATTTTTTGCCATGCAAATACTTCCAGCTTTAATAGATAAAAGCTTCCACTAACATCTAAGACGGACACACATTTTCTTGTGCAGCGGTATAAAAAAATGCAGCGTTTGTAAAACATTTAAAAATATTCGCACATATTAAATTTTAAACAAAAAAACGGCTCTGAAAATTCTCGAAAAATCAGCAAATTTCAAATAACAAGTGAAGTTGCTAGTAATACGATTTTCTGTAACATAAAACAAAATAAAACAAATGAAAGAAAGTAAATAAATTTTACAAAGATTTAAACTAGACAATTTGCATTAAATATTAATAACATGTAAATTAATTTATTTTCTATGTAATGTTTTGATTGTGTCATTTTATTATAAATAAATGAAATCACATTGAAAAGATTACCAATCAGCATATAAAATGAGTCCACATTGATGATAAGAGATCAGTTTCAACAACAGCAAAAGTCAGGTATGCAAGTTGCTAAACATTGATAAAGCGAATGTTTATTTAGAACACTAGCTATATATAAAGATATACCAATAACATTCTAGATTTTTGTAAAATGCGAGTGCTACTATTGTCTTTACTGTTATTTTGGTGGGATCCGGTGACTAGTTTAGATAATGGCATAGCTCTAACGCCACCGATGGGATGGTTGACTTGGCAACGTTATAGATGCATAATTGACTGCGAAGACAGACCTGAAGAATGTATAAGGTATTCAATTTTAATTGTTACGTATAGAATTTATATTAGAAATGTCATATTTATTTGCGTTTAAGATTTTTTGTTATAAATAAGTAAAAAATGTGTAAATCTAGTATTAAACTTTGAATATGTCTGAATATAAAATTTACCTTTTAAACTTGTGGTATTTTCATCATAGAATGAAGCAACTTCTTAATGCTATTTTTTTAGGTTTACTTTAACTATCTTTTGAGACAAATATTTGGAGTATCATACAATGATTTTTAAAAATAAATGAAAATTTGTCTGAAAAAAAGTAATCGTACGCTGATATTGATTTAAGGTATTACAATTATATTATTAATATTTATAGTGAAAAGCTGATAATGGACACTGTTGATCGTATGGCTTCTGATGGATATTTAAAAGCAGGATATAATTACATTGGAATCGATGATTGTTGGATGGAACGGAAAAGAGATGAAGATGGTAAATTAGTACCAGATAATGCCAGATTTCCACGCGGAATGAAATTCATAGGCGATTATGTAAGTATTGAAAAGCTTAATAGCAAAACTACAAATCATTTTATTATGAATTGCTTATATTTTTATGTGCATAGATTCACAATAAAGGTTTGAAGTTTGGTATTTATGAAGATTTTGGCTCGCACACTTGTGAGGGATATCCAGGAAGTCAAAACTATGAGGAGATTGATGCGAATACATTTGCTGAATGGGACGTAGATTATGTAAAATTGGACGGTTGTAACGTTGATGTGGATTTAATGGATGAAGGTATTTATACAATATTAAAATATTAAATTTGTTTTTATTTAATTTCTTAAATTATTATATAAAATTAAATTATTTTAGGTTATCCCAAATTTGGCAATGCATTGAATGCTACTGGAAGATCAATGTTGTATTCATGCAGTTGGCCATTTTATCAAGAAATTATACACAATATGCTTGTAAGTTGTAAAATAGTAGTCATATGTAATTTATTTGCTGTTTAAGTGCATACCTTAAACCTAATTAGCCAAAGACCTCACAATAGAAAATTTTGTTATTTGATAAAACTTAATTTTCCATTTAGGTAGTGAAAACTCTAATTACTAAGATTTATTTTTAAATTAAAGATAAATATTACAATTAATTTTTATTCAGTTCAATTTAAAAAATAAAATTACTTTTAATAATAAATTTTATAAAATACTTAGTGATTCAAAACATCATCTTTAAATCAAATAATATACTTTAGGTATTGCAGAGAAGTGATTTGGTTAAAGATACTGCCTAAATAGATAATATACATATATAAAAGGAATTGAATATTATATTTTTAATGTATTTATGGTAAGAATCCAAAAAGTCACCGTCACTAGCACATTAACTACTGTCATATTGCAAAATTTACAAAAAAATAAATTTAATTCAATATATATTTAAACTTATTTATAACTATTATTTTGTTGTTTGGAACTAAAAATTATTTTATTAATTTGTGACGAAGTCTTTAAAAACAGCAAAATTAACTGATTAACGTTTCTATATACCTACTAAAAACGTGTTTCTTAAATTAAATAACTTTATTTTATTAAACGTTTGACTGGTATTTAAAATGATAATTTTATTTAAAAATTAAAATTGCTTTAAAATATCCTGATTTTTTTGGAACTATGTAATTTTTTTTAGAAAAAAAATGTTACATAAATGTGTAATAATGTTATATTTAAATTTTTTAAAGCCCGACTATGAGTCTATAATTAAGCATTGTAACATATGGCGTAATTATTACGACATCCAAGATTCTTGGCGCAGTGTTGAAAGCATCATAAAATATTTTGGAAAGCATTCGAAGCGATTTGCAAGTTACGCAGGTCCAGGACATTGGAACGATCCTGATATGGTAACATATATTATAAATTATCTTCTAGTTCTATTTATCATACAATTGATAATAAATGCTATTTAGTTGGTGATAGGTAATTTTGGATTAAGCTATGATCAAAGCACAGTACAAATGGTGATTTGGGCAATTTTAGCCGCTCCTTTGTTGATTTCCGCTGATCTTGCAAGAATGAAGCCGGAATTTAGAGATCTACTTCTAAATAAAGCGATCATAGATATAAACCAAGATGCATTAGGAAGAGCTGGAATTATGGTTTTAGAGGTAAGAAATTTATTGTTATCATTAAATACTTTGGCTTATTTAAATATTTTTGTATAGAGAAATGGTATAAGTGTTTGGACCAGAGAAGTAATGCCAACAGTATGTGATATACCATCAGTGGTGGTTGCTTTTGTTAACCACAATGACGACGGGGCTCCTAAAACTTCAATGTTTACGTTTGAGGAGTTGCAGATTGACAGCAAATTGTCTTTTTCTACTCGCGTAAGCCTTTAAAATCATTTGGCATTATATAGAAATAGCTTTTATTTCAATAAATGATTTAAATCTTTAGGTGGTAATTCATTCTGATACACAGTCTTATAAGCTTACATATGGAAATGGAAAGTATGGCTTCATAACGAAAATTAATCCTACAGGTAATGATATATAGAAAGTAGTAAAAAAAAAACACATCTACGCAATAATTAATTTTAATCATTATGTTTTAGGTGTGCTTGCAATAAGAATTGATATGATTCCACCTGCCGACGATTTTGAGTGTGTTCAACCCTACGACGACAAAATTATAATACATTCGCAAGTTTAACTTTTCCTCCGTAATCTAACATTTCATTAATGACTTCATAAATTATTAATAAAAGCAGGAACATATGTTTAGTAATTATTTTTAATCATAAACCAGAAAATATATTTACTAAAGCAGCAAAAACACTCGCACAGTGAGCTCTGGCATCACAAAAAGTATTTAGCCTTAAATTTCCAGAACCAAATCAACAATTTTTAGTCACGTCATTTCGATTATTAGTTATAAATATTCATAACAGCTATTTAACTGTTAACCAAAACTGAAGTTGGGAAATATAGTTGGGTAGTATAGTACTAGTTTTATATAAATTACTAATAAAAAAGTATATGTAAACTTATGTTAAATAAAGAGTTTTGATTTTTATTTTATTTGCTGTTATTTTTTTAAAGCAGCGGTTCATAATCTAAAGTACGTGACATTATTCCATGTAGTATTAACGTATGTGCAGGTTTAAGATAATTACGAGCGAACTAACAAATTAATTGACCATAAAAAAGCTATGAAAAAACTCTTTCTCTTCCAGGTGATATGGTTTAGGAATATTAAGAGTTTTGAGCCACACCAGACAGTTGATTTTAAAACGGCCACCAGAGCAAAAAGGAGAGCTTATTATATTTTTTATTTTTTGAGTTTCTCTAAGCTCTTAATTTGTCGGGTCGCCATTGAAAGCCATCCTAGCCAATGGTCACTATTGTAAACTTTAATTTAAGGCAACCTATCAAGTTCTCCACGCTGCAATAAGATTCTTAGAGAGATCAGCCAGAGAGTGCCATCATCGGCACCCTCCGCCGAGCTCTCATCATATAAATCTGAGGCATTCTCTAATGCCTGCACTACACTCTCTGGAAGTTGTCCGAACCGAAGTTCAACTGAAGTCGGCCAAGGTTACTGACTTCCGAGTAGCAGCCACACCGCCACAAATTGCATATTTCATCCGGACGGCGGGCGTGAATGACATACGCACGGCGGCTACTGTCATGTACAGCTGGCATATTTGCGCGCGATCGAAAAATGTGCCAAATAATCGCAATTTTAAAATTGTCATATTATTAAAATTACGCTACTGATAATTATAAAAGTTTGTGTGGGCACTCACCAATACAATATTAGTGAAAACTTTTTAATTTACGCAAAATCTTTGTCGGCTTTTGCAAAATGCCATAAGGCATAAAAATGATACATCAGAATAGGAACACCACATCTGTGACTATCCTAGGATTTGTCGCCATCGATTCTAAATAAGAATTCGTTATGGTGTGACATTTATATAAACCAATCTAAGAAAATACATAAGGATATTCGAAACGATTTTTTTAAACAAAATCAAGTACCACTAATTATTTAATTTTTATTATATTTTTGATAGTATATTATCTGTTAGAATAATATACTATCAAAAATATAATTAATCCCTTTTGGTGCCCTTAAATATTCATAGATGTCAGTAAGAGTATGTTGAAGTCCCCGATAAGCATGTCGTGTTATAACTTGACCACGTGACCACGATGCAGCGCTCGACGTGCGTGTTAACCATAGGACGCCTACGCGCATACTGAAATTGAGCCGAGATACTCGTTCTATCTCAGTTTGCAAAAAACCATATCATTATCTCTCTCACTCTCGTCACTTAACACGCGAGAGAGCGAAAGGGGAAGTATCTCTCCGCTCGCGCTCGAAAGAGCAGCTCCGACTTCGGTCCGTTTACCGACAATGTACGGAAGCGCTCGAAGCAGGCCAAGTCGACTGAATCCTCTCGTTCTCGGTAACCTCTGACAACTTCCGAGAGATTTTAGACTGAGCTCGACCGAAGTAACCCACTATATTCTCTGTCCTTGGTCAACCTTGGCCAACTTCCAGAAAGTGTAGTGCAGGCATGAGGGTCACCCAAGATCTGACATTATTTCGTCTTTCTAACGACGAGGACCTAATTCGCGCGACTCGACGACCACCAGACCTAAACGGCGTGTTGTCAAGGGTCTGTACCTCCCAGATAAGGTGCGTCGTAAACCGTGTCATCAGTTGTGGTGTATCAATTTGAACATTCATATATGTATAATATTTATATCATATTCTCATTATATAAAATACATTTTATTATAAAAAAATCTACACTTCATAGAAAATTTATTAATAAAAAATATAAAAGTAACCTGCCATTAAAATTACAACCGTGGGTTCTAATAGTTTGTCCTTCCCTGATACACACACTTTTTGAATACTTGCGAATAATAAAACTTTCTCACTAATGTGGCTACGTCGTAGGCACATTAACGCTCTCGGGCTTTGTAGAAAAGGGCTCGGCACTATTTAGCACAAATTCTACACAGAATTGTGTTTCATAAATCTACGTGTGGAAACTACGACATGTGTGGGTGTAATCAGTTAAACTAAAGGTGGAATCCTCGGCTGAATGAACGAACGGCAACATGAGTTAATTGCCGTTGTGTAGCAAAGTGAGTTAACTCAAACCCGAGCCGGCTGCTTGATAGTTGGTAATGGAAACACTACAGTCCGCAGAGTAAATATTACAAAGGTTGCCCCAAGTAGTACGACAACTAATTAACTTCAATTACAATTCCTAAAATGTATATATATATATATACATATAATCTAAAAATATAACATAATTTTAATTAGAACTAATAAATATACTTGTATTTATGGAGAACGATTTTTTTCAATTATTTTTTTATTTTTTAAAAAACATTGCTTCGACCTCTCATATATTTTTGAACGATCAAAAGCATCTTCAGTTGATAATCTATATATTCTATTAATATCTGTTTTTTACTACGCATTTTAATTCATTTTTACTTCCCTTTATAAATATCCCGTAAAATCGAACGACATTTGCCAAAGGCTGGAAAGCGTTTTACTGCCTTTGTTCGCCGTTTACGATCTTTCGCGGCACGCACTTCATATAGTCATTACTTAATAACGATATGTCGGATCGTGTGAGCTTATCAGTTTCCTGCGATTCCGAGGTCAAATCAGTCAAACGAATTGACCCATGGGTGGGGTTCCATTAAACATCCCACGACCGATTCGTTTTCTTTCTCTTTCGAATTAGTCCCTAATGTGTATCGTAAACATTTTATATTTTTTGTATAATATAAAAGACTGATTTAAAAAATTACACTTATAGATATTATTGATTCTTAAGTATAGATATTACACGGACAGACAATAATTGCCATCTTTAATGTTGTAAATGTATTCATATAATAGTTGTGACATTGTTTGGCATTGTGCCACAATGGTGACAAATCATATCCTTGAATGCAGTCATTATAAGACAATTTTCAACACAATGAACACGATTTTAAGCTGTTGCTTTTACTGCCATATAAATGGTTCATATAAATATATTACATGGACCAATTATCATTTAAACGATTCAATATATCAAAACAAGCATTCCTTGTATTGTTTGATATATGTAAATAACTTATGTTATAAAAATTAATACAATACGCGTATTCGCAATTTAATTTTATATTTTATAGTAACTAAGTTGTTAATAAATAAATGGTACATATTTTTTCTAATATTATAAATTATTTACTATGCAATACTAAATTAATCCCTCTAAATCAGTGTAGTGCCACATCTTACAATTTTTACACACATACATTCACGCGTGCTAGAGCTGAGTCATAATAAGAAAGTCGTATACGTCGCACGAAAATACGATTGTATGTTGTTTTTGTTTCTACCTGCACTGCAATAACGGTTATAATCGGGAAGCTGCCGCGTTATGGCATACTTGGGCAAGTTTATCAGAGCTCGATAACAATGTTACATGTATGATTTATTATTATTTAAAAAATGCAATTAAAAACATTTCAAAACCTATTAAAATATTTTTTATACATATAGTAAAGTAGTTTTAAAATATACATAGTTTAAAATACAAATACATAAATATTCACGGTTAAGTTGGAAGTGAAAATACTAATTTTTCAAGTCATATATTTATGAAAATCAACAAAAAATATTAAACAAACAATTGAAGCGTTCAGGTCGTGAGTAGTAGCTTCAATGTTTTCAGTTGCGTTAGTTAATGATTTGTGGAGGACTTTTGTACAGCGAACCCTTATGAATATCTCCTTCTGGAAGGCGTCAGTGCTTGTTTTTGAGCGCGTGTCATGGAGGTGATTGCTCGCACAGGAAGCGAGTCCGAGGTCAAATGTAACCTCACTTACCCCATCCCCCATAAACACAAACGCCCACAGGCTATCCTAACCCATCAACTACCAATCACATCTACACCATAACCTCAAATCCAGTCCAACCACAACTTTAATTTAATAATCGTCAATAATAAAACAGCCAAAAAAACTAGGAACACCAAAAAATATCAGGCATGGCATTATTTCAGATTCGTGTCTGATGCATAGGAGTTGCTACACAATTAACTTCCTTTTGTACAGAATCAATTAATATCCTCTTCACTCATCACATAAATTCTTTTATCATTAATAACTAGTTCGTCAATCCTAAGCATAATTTGAAGGGATCGACTTGTTTTTAAAACGCCGTGAAGCTGTAGAAGCCCAAAGGGCAAGACAAGAAAATTTATGTGTTAAAAAAGGTATGCCAAAACCTACATCGATAGCGTCTAAAACTAAGGGTTTTACAAAATTTAACCTCTTTCGGTATGATACTTTGCATTTAGCGATTCTATTCGAAAGGAAACATGATAGCTAAATCATATGAGATCCACTTATATTTAAATTTGCAAATCCCTGCAGTGGCGTAGCTATGGGGGGGGGGGGCCGCCCCGGGTGGCACTTGCTTGGGGGCGGCATATTTGCGATGAGATCGTCTAGTGTGGTTCTTAACCCTGAATGGATTAAAACATATATAAATCCCCGAATAACAAGAGCTTAATAAAAACCAATTTATTATTTTAAGAAATGCTGATTTTATGACCCTGAAAAAATTGTATTGGGAAGGGGTGGCAATTTTAAGGATCACCCTGGGTGGCACATACCATAGCTACGTCACTGGATCTCTCTTGCTTTAAGAAATCGGTGTCTTCGTTTGCCAATCCAGGATGAAATGCTAATAGGTGTTTTTTTAAATAATGAATTATTTGAGAATATTCGATGATAATTGGCGCATTTGAAAAGAGATATTCCATCACGTATGAGATTGGTAAATCTATATTTTATAAAAGCAGAATTATATCTTAAAATTAATAAAAGAAACAAATTTTAGCTAATAAGAAGAAAATAATCTAAACAAATTATAATTACAGAATGTCAAGCAAACCTCCTTTGGGTAGTTTTTTTATTTCGTTCCAACTAGACTATCACTTTCTAATGATGTAGAAGAAGAAGACTGGTAGTTTATTTTCAATTTTTAAAGTCACTATGAAAAATTGTGAGAGTACCGAATCCAAAGACAGTTTGCTGTTAACTGATACATTAAAAATTCATACTGCAATAATGCATCGGCATTCTTTTTGTGAATGCATTGTTACGTATACAGATGTATGCGAGGGAGAAGCGATACATGCGCGTAAGAATATTCTTGTTGAAGCAGCAATGCTCATTTTAAGGTTTTTCGTCTGTGTCACATCATAAAAGTAATATATATATGTAATATCACAGTAACTGTTTGACAACTCCTAAGTATGATTGTGTTAGTTCAACATGCGTGTGTTTTGGATAAAAGTGGAAGCTGTGACGTTCACTGCTCTAAGCTCAAGAAAGTGGAGCTGAGGTTCAGTAAAATCCAGACCAAGATTGAGGTTGTTAGGACTTTTTGCATAGGTGCTGGCAAACACACATATAAATCTCCGATCATATAATTAATTACTTCTAATTTAAGGTAAGGTAAATTGTACAGTCGAATGGATTTTTAAAACTTTGTATATACCAAAATATACCGCCACTAATTTTGGTTGGAATAGAAATTTTACTTAATTTCGAACTTTTGACACCATTGGAAATACACAAAGAAATTTGACATGAATGTGACTTAATGAGCGCAACTTGTCGCAGTGTAAGTTTTATGCATGAGCACTGTCTTATGTTAAATTTGTTTAGAAATCTCATGATATCTGCAGCAAAGGTTAATTTTCTAGGCTAAAGGATAAGTATTTAATAAAAGTAGCTAAGGGTTTTTTCGTTGAGAAAAAAAAATTGTTTAAAAATCTTGATAGAATATTCAGCTTACATTTCTGATAAAAAAGTAACAGAAGTGACGACAGTTAAATCCACGAGAGCGAATAAAGTTCATTGCAGACACAACTGGTTTAATAACATATTATAGATTGAGATATTTCCCTTAAAAACCTGCTGTTAAATGATACAATAAATAATCTTAAATAAATTTTAAGAAAATCAACTTTAACACGTTCGGCACATATTTTTACTACCATCATATTTTAGTATATATCACTATTTAAAAATTTCATTGACTATTCATTGAAGCTAAGAATTCAGTCACTTTAATCATTGAATAAACAGTAACAACTGAGCAGTATCGGTAAAATAAACACATCCAAATTATGATATTAAAAAAATAAACGGAATACTTAGATACTGATCTTTGACTTGACATGTCCCATATTGTGTTGTTAGTTATAATTTAAAACTGAATTTATTTTATTATGATTTTCAATTAAATTACGTATGCCGCGTTTTGAAGAGCTTCGTAAATTATATTTAATTTGCACCTGTTGCGTTAACGTGGGCGTCAGCAATTACGTTTTAATTTCACAAAAGTAAAACTCTCGCGGGGTGGAAGTAAAAATTGAAAATAAAAAAAACACATAATACGTTTCTCCATGTTTAAGCTGGAGAGTTTTACCAGTCACGCGATGATGTATACACACGAGGAGGGTGTTTGCGAAAGGAGGCTTCTCTTTTCACCGGTTTTTGCAGCGTAATACCCGGTTTTAGATTGAAAACGATCCAAGGGATTGCCCGGCGTTTGTGTGCGAGCACCAGCTTGCTCAACTACACCGAAATCCAAATGAAAAACTTTCTATTAAAAAAAAGAAAATAAAACATCATATTATACCTTTGGTTGCAATATTATAAAGAAAATACGCTCGTCGAATGTATTGATTTAAAAGTTTTTTCTTTCCTTTACGGTTTAATAGAAAACTGAGAGTAAAAGTTTTGATCATTACATATTCCACATTTAAGTAAATATACATCGGTTAAAAAAACAGCCACCAAAAATAGTACATATGAACATTACTATATACATATGTACTTTTCAGACTTATGGCCTAAAAACGTAGTAAAAAATTAATTAAAATAAAATAAGTTAGATCACAACAAAATTAGAATAAGAGGCCATAAGTCGTTTAAAATCAAAAGTCATTTTGCCCAAAATTGAGTTCTAACAACAATCATACTTTTTAACCGCTATATCAATATTAGAGCAGAAATTAAATTGTAAAGTTTATATAAGATGCAGATTAAAATTTGTGAATTGCTTGAATTAAAATATTAGTTTTTAATTTAAAAGCTCGAAACTGTTGTTGTTTATTATATTAACTGCTTATGTATTTTATTATTCAAACAATCGTATATATTTCATAGTTTTTTATAAAATATATTTTTTATTTATTTATATTTTATATTTTTTATAAAAACATTTTTAGAGGGTAGTTAATTAATTTTTAGAAAAATAATTTTTCTGTTAAATGATTATGCTATATTAAGTGAGAAATTAGAACAGGAAATCAGAACAACACAATTTATTAGAGATATATTTAAGATCAAAAATGAAGCATTTCGACTAAAGTAGAACATTAATAATTCAGTATAAAGAAATTCAAAGCAATTAAGAATATCTAAAAATGATTTTTAATGAATGTTTACATATGAAAAAAAAAAATATTTTTACAGAAGCAAAATCTTAGTATTTTAATTCATTGATATGATTTATATATTTATAATTAATTCTCAAAAATATTTTTATCTGTAGTGAAGTTACTTTCAGATATTTTGCTACGTTTCATAATAGAGTTTTATAGCACATGTAATATTATCGTTAGTAGAGTCTCCAATTACTCGAACCATCAACTACTCGAGTATCGAATATTAAAATTTTAAAATACTCGAGTACTCGAGTACTTTCGAGTATTTACCAAATGTACCAAAATAGCTATTATTCAAATTCGTGCACATATAAATAAATAAATAAAATACTTAGTATGTTAATTTTTACAATTATTTTAACTTCACGAACATACTTTTTAAAAACAATAATGCGAAAAGTGTCTCGAATTTAATATTACTGCTAACCTTTGGTTTTATTATTCCCGTTATTTAAAAAACCCTTTCCGTTGCTGTTGATGTTGGTCTTATTGTCATTAACGCGTTGGATAAGGCTTCTAATTTATATCTGTTCGCTTTTTATAGATATAACATTTTTTGAACTCTCTTTTTATGTTCTCTTCTTTCATTCCCTTCTCTGCTTTTCTCTTATTTCCTTCGACTATTGACAAAATAGCATTTTGTAATTATTCTTAAATAGATTTTTTTTCTTAACAATATACAATATTCTACACCTTTTGATTAATGCGAAGAATTTAAATCTATATCCTTCGAAGATGTATTTGGGTGAATCCCTTTCACTCTAGAGCTAAACGGTTCGCAAAGAACTGACTTTACTTTAAATGCCTTTAAAACACACAATTGTTTTGATTTATATTTTAAGCTGAGGGATCAGTATAAACAATTTACAACACTTTACGCTACAACTGCATAGTCATAAAACCTAAATTTTTTTTGTTGATATTTCATATTGTTCATTGCCATAAATTAGATAAGTCGGGACTGTCGAACAAAAAACACAAAAGAAATTTCTCCGTCGTACCCACTAACATAGCCGACGACAGGAACTATGCAACTATGGAACTATGAAAAAATTATACCTGATAGTAACCGCTCTAGCTCGGGACTTCAAGCATAAACGCCAAATAAAAGCAAGACGTTAACCTTTACCGGACCGAGTTAAAGTTATTTTTGTTTCTGAAATATTTCAAAATTTTTTAATTTCGAGTATTAATCGAGTAATTTTCAAAATACTCGATTATCAAGTACTTGAAAAATAGACAAAAATACTCGAGTATCGAGTACTCGATTACTCGAATTGGAGACTCTAATCGTTAGAATAGTGGCATTATCCAATAATTTTCACATAAAAGTAGAGTTAGGCATTAAATCTACCAATGGTTATTAATTCATTTTTTTATTTAGTTGGATATAGTTTTGGAAAACTCTGCTCCTGGAATCAAAGATATATTTTTTCCCCTTACTCGTCTTTCACGTGATGTTTTGACATTCGAACGCTTTCACCCAGATAAATTGGTACCGAATCGGAAAATTCCAGAAACGAAGGAGAGTTTTTCCCGATCAGACGCTTACGCCACACCACCTCAAAATGCCACTCATTACGGCGTATAACCTCAAAAGCCCCACGGTGGTAATCACCGACAAACTCGAAATTCCTCAGTTTGAACTCCGATTTTCCCAACTCAAGTGGAATACCTGATGAATGATGCAAAGCATAAATCGTCGTAAAGTACTCCCGCACGACGCTTCTACCCTAATGCGATGCATAAAGTAATAAGAGACATCACCTAGATTAATTGTCGTGTGTAGGAGGTACTTTATAAATGGATCTCTGGGTTATGTGTCATGATATTAAGTCGATAAAAAATAAAATTTAAGATCACTAGAGGAGTTAAATAGATTTTTTAAACTATTGTATTTAAAATTTATGTTTGTATATATTTAATTTTAAATCTTTTCATTAATATAAACTAAAGATTTTCCTTTCATTATATAGAAAATTTCCCCGTAGTGAATTTTCTATTGAATAATATTTTCAGTTGCCATGAATTTTTTAAACCTGAAAACTGCTGAGCTGAAAACACCGGTTAGTTAAAATTAAACTTTACATAGTGAAACGTTTGCCTTTGAGACTTAATGGTTGTATATAAATAAACTTATATTTCTACTACACCTACTGAAATGTATATGTATATTTTCTACATGAATTCATATTGTGATAATTCATCTAGTTGGCCGTAATATGGCATAATATGGCGCAATAAGTTACCTGGTGATGTTCGTTATTTGCAGCAACACGGTTTTGTGATTGTTGTTGCGTATTATATGTATATATTTCACTTAACGTGTCAGGCTCGATTATATATTATATAAATATATATATCATCGAGTTGTTAATTGATTTAAGAGCTTAAATATAAGTTGATGACTTTTATGTTATGACATAAAGTATATCAAGTTGTTTTTAATTATTAAAATATATAAATATAAATGGTATACATAAAATTTATCAAGTGGAACATTAGGTACATACTGTACACAGCAATATGTAATAAATTTTGCCTGACAACGTGGTTTAAAACTATGAAAGGACACGGAAATTAAATCTCTCTACAATAGATAAGACCGATCATTCCCTCCGTTTTTTATTTCTTTGTTATTAACACATACATATAGATATAATTTATATATAATTCGGCAATTTGTTCTCTCGGTTCGTCTGCAGTAGCTAAATCCGCTTAATTTACGGTCAGGGGATAGGTGCTGTCCCAAAACAGCGGATAAGTCCTCGTCCCATAATGGGATTTAATAATTAAGCGTTGAGCGAGTTGAAAAAAATAATGAAAAAACAAAATAATAAAGCTACATTAAGTCGGGGTTATATAACGAGATAATCGCGAAATAACAAGGATGTATTGTACATTATACACACATATATAAATATTTTTATAAAATAAAAAATAATAAGGAAAAACCAGTCTATTTTATGAACTTTTTTATGGCGTTTGTTTTAACCCAAATACTTATAGATTTACGGTAACGATGCAATTAAAGTTTGAAGTCTTAATACTAGTTTTTAAAATAATGATCTAAGAAATTTTCATTGCCTGATAAACAAGGATTCAGTGGATGACAAAAAGTTCAAGGTTCAATCATATGGATCGAAATATTTGGATCACACTTTTGAGTAACTTATTAATTGCTGGTTGCAAGTTTTATAAAGCATGTTCTAACGAAATTATTTGAAAAAAAAATAATATGTGTATTAACAATTTTACATAAAAAAAAAATTGGAGCAAAATAGCCAAAAACGGGAAGAAAAATCTAGATATACATAGGTTTAACGCCCATTTAATTATTGTCTACTTAAATGTAAACGCAATTGACTGTTTTATATTCACAAAAACTTATTTCACCCCAACACACATCGTCGAAATTAGTATTTATATCGAAACCTGTATTACATCCTTATTAGAAGAATGTAGCTCTGTGAATATTACTTTGTATAAAGTATATATTTGATTATACAACTTTATTATTAATAAACATGTTTATACCATTGCTTTTAAAATAAGATAATTCAATATCATCTTCTTATTTTTATATTGTAAATAGTTTCTCATTAAAAAACTGTTTTTGATTAAAATATAGTTTGTTTCAATCAGAACAGTAACGTTAAATTTTTTTTAACGTTACTGTAAAAGTATTTAGTTAATACTAAAGGTACTAATAATTACTAAATCGACTATTTACATATTAGAATATAGATTTATAATTCAATGTAATTCGAGCTTAGCTCAAAATTTATATTTTCCAATTGTTTTATATTTTCCAATTGCAATTTAAGGACCCTTCGGCTGTCAATAATAATCTTGAGACAATTGTCAATAGCAGCTGTTGCTACTTCACAAAAAGAGTATAAAAAAATTTTGGATTATCGAAAAAGAAAAATAGCCCTAAATCGATTCTCATGTGTATTTTTTTATAGGAGTGGGTTTTTAGATCACCAGAGCAAAGATAAATCCGCCGGTTCGTTAGAGTAATAGAAAATCGTAAAAAAAATGTTAGTCATTCAAATACATTCGATCTTCCGAAAACTTAAAGAAAAATAAGGTGAGTTCAAGTGTTAAAAATTTGTAAACAATTTTTTGTCATTCCCAGACCCCTATTAAAACCTTCTAAGAAGTATGCATATTTGGCATAAACTCGCCTTTACTTATGCAACGTTATAAAAAGGGCAGTGGTTGTAAACACTTGAAAATACTCATATAAATTTAATTTTATATGATAAAAAATGCTTTATAAACTTTTTCGAGAAATGACAATTCTCGATTTGAGAAATACAAAGAAAAACATATAAGAAGCATAAAGATTTACACAAAACAAGCATGAAAAACTAGTTTAGATACATAGTTATCGGAATTGGACGGAAGCAGTGAAAATTTTTTATTGCCATAGAAGAAATAAGTTTTAGTTAAGGAAGGTGGAAAATTATTATATATTATTTATTATATGTACATATATGTAATTAAAACAAGAATACTTTTAATTGATGTTTACAATTTATCCAAAGAAAATACAATTATGTTTCTTAGTGTCATTAGAAATAGAAGAAAAAAAATGCAAAAAATACGTAAAAATCTTAAATAACCAGCCATTTGTGTGTAAAGAAATATACAAATAACTAACACACGTATAGTATATATGATAGTAGTCTGAAACATAGACAAACGTATATTAACATATCCCTAACATTGGGAACGTTTCCCGGATCGTCTTTAGTAATAAATTTTCCAATTTTCCGGTATCATTTATTACTGAAAAGCGTATGCGAAGAACGCGCGACAGTGAAAACTTAAAATATATATTTTCCGTTTTAGATTATGCTCAATGTGCAATTTTCCATAAAGAAAAGTGCCACCGGACATTGAAAATAGCCAAAGTGCAAACTTTGGCTCGGCGCCTAAAACATCATAAAGGAAAATGAGGCAGAGAACCTGAAATCGGGATGCTGTGTATGTGATCGATCATTGTGCTATTTTAAAAAAATATGTAGACGTATAGACGTTTTGTCTGTATGTATTAAATTTAAAACGAAAGGGGAAATAAAACAATGCAGATTGTTTTTGAGGCTATGAATCATATCTGTTGAAAGGGGATGTCGATCAATGCTGAATACATATGATATTTGTTTGATGAAATATTTAAATTTCTCAACAATGGTTGTTTGGAAAATGATACTTGAATCTTTACAGGAGAAAGGTGATTCACTGCTTCGATGTTTGCTTTATATTCGTAACGTAAAAATGTTTCGAGAAATGATAAAAGCATTACAGATATTTTTTTTTCAATACTATAACATCTATATTGATGGTATTATTAATTTATCATACACTATTTAGTACGTAAATATGACGACTAATTTGTTTTTTTATTATTCTATAAAATATTTTCATTCTACTTGGAAAGTCTTTATATATATTTCAAGAAAGAAAAATGCATATTTTGTATTAATTTGTAGTAAAAATAGATAGAAAAGTTAGTGACAGTTTATTTTATAAACATATGTCCTAGGAATATTATTATACAAATTAACACCTCCGTACATAATTCCCTTAGTCGTACTCGTTTTCTTATACCTAACTATCCTTAAATTTTCTCTATTTATAATACTATATTTATGTACATCTTTATTTCTTATTAAATACTTAATCTAATATCATATTATTTTAACTAAAATTTTACCATTCCAATATATAATATATGTATTTTCTGCAGTGATTTTCCAATACATCAATAAATACATAATTCCATTCGTTTTATGAGGGTGTACAATAATAAATTGGATTGATCGTAAAGATTGTCTGATAAAAATACACCGATTTATTTCATCGTGTGTCTATAAAATCTTTATAGCAAACAATCAAATGTACAGATTAAATTTTAATTATTTGGATTGAAATGTTGATATTTTAACCGACTCTCATTATCTGAAAACGAGGTAGTTTGCTACAGTTTATAATAAAAATAAAGTACGCTTTGGTCACATTTGCGTCGAAATAATAATCAACGTTAAGCACGTTCCGTGGGTCGCAATTAATAAATGATGATTTAATATGGCGTTTGGAAACACAAAACGGTCTACGGTTGCTCGGAGTTTGGCGGTACGGTTAAAGGTTAAAGTTGATTTAATCCTTGTATTAAGTCCGCATGTCGGCGGTTAAATATAAAATATTTACCGCATTTAGTTATAATGCCCCAGCAGTGCGTATGTGATATTAATAGAATATTATAACCCAAAATCCGGAACGTATCAGCGATAAGTGAAATTAGATGATTATGTATCGTAAATTATGCATAATGAGTAATTTTATTAATCAATCAGTTAATTAGAAAATCAAAGTAAATAATTTGTAGTATTATTTTTTAGAATAGAAACAGAAACAATATCAATTTCTAGATTTATCAAAATTATTGTATTGAGCTAGCTGGACCTAAAAGTGGGAAGCGGCTGTATTATCGGTCTTCTAAGGATCATCTCGGTCGATACGATAAGATATGGTTATTTTCGGCGGAAGTTCTTTGACATTATCTAGCGAGATTAGCATGATAAAAAATTAGTATAATTAAGAATGACATAATTTCCAAAGAATTCTTGGGATATGCAACACATTGACATCGGCTTTATCCTTTGTTCCGATTTTTTTCGTGCTTTAAACCATCTCTTACACACGTTTGTATATATAATACTCACAAGAAAATCCTCAATATTAATAGTCCAAATATTAAGAGTTTAGGTCCATGTAAAAATATTTGTTTCAATAATCTAGATGGTTCTGATATTATTATTTCAAAATTATTTAGGTACTTTACATTGCTGTATCATAAGTTATTTAAAATAAAAAATAATATATGTGTTAAATAATTTTAAAGCTATTTTATTAACAATAAATAACTCTTATTATAAAATAAATATAAGGTAAAACATTTTTAAACTATTTACAAGCACGGAAAAGGGTTGACAAAATGATGGATTAATAAAAACCTATAGCATTACGAGTATGCTTTCACCTCATAAGAAATTTTATGTCGGCTATTCATATTTTTTATACAACAATTTATGTATGTATAAATACGTAATAGAACATCGATCGATCGCTCATCACATACATATATGTATATTTTATATCTAAAATTGTATTAAATTACCAGTACATAAATAATATAATTAAATATATATTAGATTGCATTTTTTTGAAAACCATATGTTATAAAGTGGAACTTATTAATGCATTTTAGTTGTGAATAATATAAAACAACTACTGTAATAAAACAGATTTAATATAAATCTAAAATAATATTTTAAATTTTCCCAAGTTACTTTCTGTAATTTTAAAAATTTATTTACTAGTGAAATAAATTTTTGAATAATATTTTAAATATTAAATATTCTGTTAATAGCTTTCTACAAACTTTTAGAAATACAATAAATTATAAAATTCAAAATCATAAACCGAAAAGGAAAATAATAGAGCTGAAAATATCACATGTTCAAAATTGTAGCACAATAGATTTATTTTGGTAGTTATTAAATTTATTTTAATTATAATTGTGATTTTATAAAGAGATAAATTATTATTAAACGTATGGATTTAGTAAAAAACATAAGCCAGTCGTAGATTTAATATGCGATCAGCATAAAATTGTAAAAAAATAGTCTTTCTAAAGTTAAATTATAAAGCAAAGATGGCGTTATTTGATTATAAATATACAAATAACTAGAAGTAAGGTAGTATTTTTGGGTTTTGAGGCCAACAGGGGTGTGACTTTGCAGCCAAAAAGTGTGATTTATCAAAGCGAAATAGTGCCTATACCGTATTTGCGTTAACACAGTCAGTTCGAGAGCTATTCCTTTTATAATTATTCATAATTGAGAATGAAATAGCAAGTTTGGGTTAACGTCCTAACTGTTATCTCTAAAGATATATGTTCGATGTACTATTACTTCTGTTTATATTTTGAACAAATTTATATATAACAATCAATCGGAGTAATGTTTAATAAATAAATGTATATCGTATTTATTAAACAAAAAACCATAACCAATTTAATGTGCACTAAAACCATGAACAATTTAGCACTTAATCTTTGAGGCTAGATCTGATTTTACTGCAAATCACTTCTGTTAAAAAAAAGCTCTCTAAAATTCTAAATTTACTGGCTGAATTGTTGCAAAATAATTAAATGGTAATTGTAAATATTTCATTTGATTTTTTTTATAAAACTATATCACTTTCTTGTCACTGATTTTGTTAAATCGTTTATTCTGTTATTAGTGGCTTTACTTTCTATAACTTTTTTATGGTTTATACAAAATAAATAGAAAGTCAAGTAAAGAAATTTGCCATTCATTGATACTTTAGCAACTGGCGATTTATCTAGACTTATAACTGTACATTTTTATTTGAGCTTAAATCGACTAACTTTATCTTTATTATCTAATGGTTTTAATAACTTAAAAAATTGTTTTATACTATTGTAATTTTTATTATGTTAATTAGATCAAGATTTAACACTTCTTTTACAATTGAAAAAATTGCAGTGAAGTAAATTTAATGTAATTGGATTTCAATTGATCTCAAATACGGGAAGATGTAAGCAATTTGCTAATTAAAAATTAATCGCCAAATAAGTGTACGCTAATATATTTTATCTCTTATATATTAGAAATGGAAAAGGTAATGTCATTAAAGAAACGACTGTGATTCTTGTGACAGTTATCCGAATTTTCTGACCCTAACATCTGTTTGTTAGTCGGAGAGTATTCCACGAATTTCTAGATGAAATAACACTATCTTGTATTGATCTGTATGTTGCAAACATCGTCATATCAAAAAACGCTAAATGGTTAAAATATGTCTTTTTTTAATTTACCGATATACAGGTAATTACTTAACGATAATTTAGTAATTAAATTTACCAGTGAAAACCGTTAATGTATGCCCTAGTGCAATGCTCCTCAAACGTTTTGAATTTTGTACAAAATAAATAATAAGCAAAACGTTTATCTTCCACCATAAATGCATTTCGCAATTTAAAATCAGTACATACAGAACGGAGTGGTAAAAAAATTCTATGCGCATTTCTTAATATAAATTGAACTTTTACATTAGAAAAAAAAAGTAATAATAAATTAGAAAATATACGATTAACGCGAAAGCTAAAGCTGTTTCATTGCAATTTTAATATTTCAAGCTTTACCCTTGGTAATAATAAACTAGGTCAGTTTTAAATTACAGTATGACCGAAAAAACAGTTCTACACAGATATAATGTGTTTTAAGAGCAATACTTTTTTATTGCTATATAGGAAATATTATTATATTTATATCTTTGTTTTAATCAAAATTATTGCACTGTTATCTTTTTTGCATTCATTAATAAGATTTCTGTCACATAACATGTATAGATATGCTATCCTTCTTAAATTAAAAAAATATTTAGCACTGTATCTGAAAAAGAAAACGGATCTCTTATCAAACTTTCATTTTATAAATTTCCAGGAAAGTCGGAGTGGAATTTTTTAAAAAACCATGTAAAGTGTTATTCTATATTTTTGATTAGTTGTTCATTTAGTAACGGATCAATTTTATAGATTTTTTTTAATATTCGTAATATGGCAATTTTGTTCTTATTCACCTCCTTAATTATTTATTCTAGTTTTTCACAACTACATTTATTTTGTCATTTACAGTAAAGACGGTTATTGAAAACTAAAATTTAGTTCGTTTTGTTTTCTGAAAATATCGGTCTCGATTGCCAGAATCAGTAAAACAATGAGAGAATTAAAATTTGTATTCTGATATTTAAACATTTTAAGAATGTTTATTTTAATATTATTTTGTGTACCACTAAAAATTATTTGATCACTTGTAGTATACATATTATCATAGTATTGTATTTGCTATGTATATATTTTTTATATGATAGATTATTTTTTAAGGAATAATTTAATTGGAAGCAATGCTTTGGAGCATACACCGATTGTGAATGTACAATGCCAAAAGTTCGAATTGACTTTTGTAAAAATGTAAAAGAAGTTAATCCGCTGGTTAAAACATTTTTCTGCTTACTACACAGGCAAAATATTGCTTCAAGCAATTTGTTAAAATGAGATTTTTACGATGGGAAACTTTATTACTTAAGGTGTCTTAACTATCGAATTTTCAGCAAAATGTGTTTGAAATTTTAGTGACAATTTATATCATTCTATATAAAGTGATGCTGCAGTTTTACTATTACGCAATGCGAATCACTATATGATGTTCATATACTTTTATAAAATAAACACTAATTAAATTAAATAAACCTTTCATCAATTTATTGCAGACGAACACAGCAATTTTGCTGATGCATAAAAAAATAAGTATAATTTGATCGATTCCTTCCCGAGAGATATTCTAATATATAATTGGGTATGAATGCCATTTAATTTCAATATTAATGACTTGACAATTTTGACAATATCAATAACCTGCAATAGTAATTCGTTGAAATAATATTTAGCAAAATATTTGTGAGTTAATTCTGCTTTAATTTAAAATCGTTGAAACATAGTACGAGTAAACGAAGTATTGGACATACTTTAGTCGTCGTATATATATATATTGAGAAGGCCTTCGACAAGGTTTGTTGTAGGTTATTAGTGTAAAAGTGTCAGACCTTGGTTGTTTGGGTGATTTAGCTCGGTTATTCTCGAATTATTTAATTGTGTGTTATTTTGCTGCCTACGTTACAGAAATGGTTATTGTTTATAGATTAAGGTATGTACTTATGTTTTAGATATTATTAACGAGTATTCATTGAGTTGTTACGAATATTATACATTGTATATGAACGCATATTTTTGCTAATTTATAGAAAAAATGTCTAAAGATTTTGTTACCGAAAAAATAAAAAAATGCCGCTTTTACGGCATTTTCTGAAAGTAAAGACGATCTGGACGATAGTGATGATGAATCGAATTCTGGATAAATTTAATCTCCTTTACTGGATGAAATTTATGACATTGAATCGATGACGGTAATCAATTAAATGTTTACGTATATATTTTTTAGTATTGATAAATGTATATATGTTTGTAATATATGTATTATTTCTAGATATATGTGAATTTGAGTGACCATCAGACACCAACAGAAATCCAAAGGAAGAAGCTAAAAAGCTATAAAAGATTTTTTTAATTTAATGGAAAAATAAAAATTTTAAACGAAAAAAGTAAGACGTTTAGAGGTGACAAATCTTTTCCTGCGTCAAAAACGGAATTGACTGTTCCGTTTTCATTTTTAAAATAAATTTTTGATTGTGAGTATGTAGATCAAATAGTTTCAGAGTCAAAATTATTTTTTACTCAATTGAAATACGCATGTGAAGCATTTTTTATGAGTATCAAAAAAATCCCAGACATGGTGCCAGAGGAAATAAAAAATTAAGAGAACAAGAAATGAACATAACTATACACAAAACGTCAGAAAGTTGAAGAAAAATAACGGCGAAGAATACAATACAAAAACATCCATAACTGTTAAAGCTAATGTTTTGAAAATAAAAATTGCTTCTGCTTAAAAAATGTTTGGATTTCTTTGAATATGAAAAAAGAAAATTCAATTTTGAGGAATTTTGCGAACTGAAAAATTTTCCAAAGCAAAATTTATTTTTATGACGTACAATCCATTAACAAATAATAAAATAATTACGTCCCAGAACTGGACGAGCTTTGAATATTTTTTAAACACTAAATTCAAAAGTTGCTGTTTGTAAGATTTTTTTTAGAATTACGGTTATCTCGGGCTCTGAATACCTAAACAGGTAGAAAAGATGGTCGCGAGAAAATTCCCATGGCATCTTAGAAAACTGGTGAGGATAAAATTACCGTTATAAAAAACTAATTTTAAGTTTCCCAGCAAACGAAAGCCACTATACCAGATCTCATCACATTCCAGGTCAAAAATATGTAAACTCTAATTTAGATTTAAAAAAAATGTATGGCATCTATGTAAAGAAATGTAGAGAAAATAATGAATCGTACGTTAATGAGTTGATTTACTGAAATGTATTTAATACTGAGTTCAACTTGAACTTTCATTCTCCTATTAAAGATGTGAAGACCAAAAATGTGATTTAGTAAAATAAAAAATTTATGCATCCAGTAATATAGAAAAGGAATTTGATCTAACACGAATGCATGATTTACATTTAAAAACACCGAAAAAGCAAGGAAATGACTAACAGATGATCACCAAAAAGCAAAGGAAAATTCTGAAAAATATTTTGGATTTTCATTTGACTTAAAAAAAAGCGCTTCCGTATCACAAACTTTCCGTTTCGGTTGCTTATAGTAAACGAAATATGCATGTATACAATTTAGGTTGCCATAATTTTCACAATAATATGGTTAAAATGTATGTATTGGATGAAACTATAGCTTCACAATAAGTCGCCTCGTGTATTTTAAAGTATTGTGAAAACATGACTACCCAAAAACACGTAATAGTTCAGGCCAAAATCGTTACATCAAAATGGCACTAACATGGTTAAAAATAGTTCAATATTCTAATAATAATATTACATTGCAGATCATTAAATTTTATTATCAGGACATTCGTTTGTGCCAAATGATTGTGATTTCGGCTAAATAGAAACGAGACTAAAAGAACCGAATTACTTATACATCTCTTAACATTATTATGAGTTAATAGGACAATGTAGTAAAAATAAGCCTTTTTAGGTTGAAAGAATAATGCAAGAGGATTTTATTTCGATCAAAGAGTTAGAAGAATCTATTACAAGAAGAATAAAAAATACCGCCGATGTATCTGTCTTGGCTAAAAATACAATGCACGCTTTTTAAAAAGAATGTTCCATAGAAAATGTTTTATAAAACTTCTTTAGATGATGATGCTGACTTCCATATTATAGACCTTTCACTCAAAAGAGAAAAGAAAAAAGTATTTCCTTACTTCCATTGGAGTCTACCAGCAGATTTATAACAGAAGAAAAAATAAAGATATGACAGATTTGTCACAAATTGATATTCTACCAATTTACCATGAATATTTAAAAAATCTTAAAACTCAAAACCCTACTTCCAGAGAAAAAGATCAAATACATGAAGCATTATTAAAAATGTTAATTAACATGGCTTAAAAAAAATATTGTGTAAAGTCAATTTTAATACGTTCGGTTAATTTGGAAAACGGTCTAAGTCCAACCTTAAATTTTTATTTATTTTGCGAAATCACACTAACCAACTAATGTTGACTACGATAAAAACAACCTTATATTTAAATACATGCACAAAATGCCTATGTAAAGACAATGAAATGTACTCAAATTATCACATATTTATTACTTCTTTTTTCGCTTAAACTGTAAAAGGTTTTTAATTTTTTTCCCTAAATTATATTGTTATTTTTTATCAAGTTGTTGCTATTAACGAATTGTAAACATTAAATAGGTTATAAACCATTATATATTATGTTTGTAAAATTATTTATATTATTGAAATAAAAAAAATAAAATTGATAAGATTGAATGTTTTGTAATAAATAAGAATATGTGGTATTTTATTAATCTTTTCTCGGATCGCAGAACCAAATCATTGCAGAATACTTTTAGTTTGTATTGATTGCTTTGATAACACCCGCTAAATGTAATGCAATATTTATTGCGAAACATTTGCTGCTTGCAAATCAAAACATTGAAGTAGCATTACAACTTTTTTCTATCGGGAGATAAGTGGTGCGAAAGACGCAAAGATCGTATGCACATGGGCCGCACGTGTTGTTGCGGCCGAGTGCATTGTTTGCGGCCAAGATAGAGTGAAAGTTGTCAAAGAGTTATTCAAATGGAGGTCCGGCTTGGCGCCAACGTGGCCGCTCTGCCGGCTGGGGATCGATCCTCCAACAGGGGCTCGCTTTTCCCGCTTTCGCACAATGCTAAACTGTGGGTGCTGCGAGTGAAAATCTGATCGAGGCATAAGATAAAAGTGAGATGAATCATACTTCAAAATTTTATTTAATAATATTTTTATAAATGTTTTTTTTTTTAAAATCTTTGGGTTTTCAGTGAAGTAGTATAAATATAATTTCACTAACTGTTTTAGTGAAATCATATCTAAATACATTTTCACGAATAGGCACGCATTTATACCAGCGAAAATATATTCGAACTGATAGGTACTAGTGTAATTATATGCCGCTTTAAAATGTCTATAAAACTTAATTTGACTATTACAAAACATCCATTTGATGTTAAAACCCAAACCTAACATCGAATTAAGGCGATAAAAGTTCAAAAATATGTATTTTTTAGTAAAGTTTTATTTTCATTAGCATAAATATAATTTTACAAACTAGATCAGATAAAATAAATAAAAAAATCAATTAAAATAATAAATAATAGAAATAAAATTATATTTATTTTGGCCTTAATAGATGATGTGTCGCCCTCAACTGTTTTTTTTGGTGGCGTACAGGATTTAACAAGTGGCGTTTACACTCAAAGACCACACGTTTAAATCCTGTCAAATAACAGTTTATATAATTTCACTGGCAGATGTCCAATAATTTATATTTTCACTAATAGAAATATATATCTACCTGCAAACATGTATTCTGTTATAATTTAACTGAAATTTTAGTAAGCATATTTTGACTGGTGCTACACATTCACTGTAACATGCATGTTGTATACAACTATTTTGTATAATAATCACCAAGAAATTAACTACCAATAAAGGTAGGGTTCAATAACATCATATTATTTTATTAAAAATAAATAAATTATAGTAGACATATGTTACATATTAATAAAATTGTATGTAATTAATTATTTACACGTGTTGCGTATTAATATGTAATTATTATTATTCACACGTGTATCGAATTATATTTTTACTATAAAGATGAAGTGCTTAAGCAAATAAATGAGTTGTAAGACGGTACTCAATCAGAGAGTCGCTAGAACTACCATCGTATCATTTCTGGAGCATCCGCCTTACCGTTACCTGGCTTCCGCTAATAACAGCGCCCCCCTGGAGGGTGGGCGCTAAGCCTGTAACGATTGTCAGATTTATAATAAAAAATATTAAATTATATCGAGATTCCTTATACTCATTGTATATATTTTTTTATATTAATTAATAAAAAAAATAATGTTAAAAAAATTGAAAATAATTTAGGAACTAAATAATAAACTCGCAAAAACATTTTATATGCAATAATATATAAAAGAAAAATTATATTTGGTAGCAAAAAAGTGAATTAATTTTATTAAACTAAAAAAAAAATTATCATTTAATATAGGGAAAACAATAGTCACAAAACACATCAGCGTATCGTCTAGCACAGTGATTCCCAAAGTGGTCTATATCGACCCCCAGGGGTTTATGATAACCTGCAAGGGGTCTACGTCAGCGAAAAAAAAATTTGGGGGTCCATGAAATAAAAATGGGGGTCCACTGAAGTGTATCTAAACAACCACTGATAGTACCTATCTACTTACATTATAATCTTATAAAATAAAGACATACATTATTTATAAAAGTACATATGAAGTAAAAAAAATATTATATATGTTTAAAAATTGTGTAAGTTGTAGGATGTAGGCATTCGCTTTGTGGTCGCAATACATTTTGAGCTTGTAAAAACCTACTAAACCTACAGATTTATTATGGAGAGTTTATGTTCTAAAAAAATATGAAATTATTACTAAAACAGAAGAGTAGTAGTATTATATGAAAATCGTTTTTTTTTAAATTATAAATACCTGCTATAAAATATAATTAATCATTGCGATCATTAAGTTGCTATTTAACAGAAACAGCGCATTAACTAGAAAAAATATATGATGTCCCCAAAATAATCAGATATATTTTAGCATAAGATTGCTCAGGGTGGAGTAACATTTTTATACAAATATTATTTGTTTACATATTATAAAAAGCAGTATGTAACAGTTCGCAACATTGTTAAATGTATATCATAAAATACTATATTTCTATATTTTTGATATTGTAAATTACGATTAAAAAAAACTCAAAAAAAGCCAAATGCCCAAACACATATTGTTTTAGGAGCAGAAGCACACAAGTTTATGGTCTTACATCTTTTGTGTTTTAAAACCAAGTAAGGATAACATTTTTTATAATATAAACGTTTATTACAAAATTGATAATATGTATATATTAAAATTATGTATCATTTCCTGGTTTGTAACCATTTTCTAGCTTAGAAAAGCAAATTAAAAATATAAATAAGTCTAATAGTGATAAAAAACATGATACATGAAAAATAAAATTACAAAGTTAAAATACAAATTAAATATTTATATAATTATCTTTATTATATTAATCTTTTTTTTATTTTATAAATAAATCAGTTGGCACTGAGCGAGTAGCAAAAGTGTTCAGATAAGTTAACACAGAATGTGTAAAAGCAGAGTGCTAAATAGAGGATGACGTTTGTGGCACCGTGTAGCGAAATCAGTGTCTAGGGTGTTCGCGAAAAGCATTTTATATGATTGCTAGCAAACAGCTCTGAAAATCATGTACAGTTTTATTTTTACTAAGTATCCTGAGCAAATTTTAATTTGGTTATGCATTACTATTTGACTTTAGAAGAGTATCTATAGGGATGGTTATCAATAGTGACTTAATGATCATAAATAAGTTTTTCAAACCAGTATCATATACTTAATTTATAAAAATTATCGTGTAATAAATTTTTCAACAATTTTATAAGTTAAAAAAACAGTTACTTCATAAAGAAAATATAACTTTAAAAGATGTTGTTCGATCTTAAACTTAATTAAAATTAATAATGAAACTGTCCATTATTTTTTTTGATGGGTAAAAATTGATCCAAAACCGTCAAATTTCTAACCAAAACTTATCCCACCTCTGATAGACAACTCGCCCGTTTTATCTCGGAGGCTCCCACCGCGTCATCCGGAGGATCGATGGTCCACAGATTCGGAAGGTCTGTCCCGTACAATCCCACAGCCGGATCCCGAGACTGCGCAATGGGACCTCGCTGCCGCCGGATTCCAGGGTATATCGGTCATTCGTCGCGAGTCTCTTGCTAAGGGAGCACCCGGCCCCCCAACTGGCGGGCCACCTCAACCACGACTGGGACACACCCCCCCTGACACACACATCCAAACACACACACACACTCACACACAAACACATCCACACACACACTACAAACACCAGTCGTACCACCAGCTCGCCTCGGACCGCGCGGGACGCTTTTGTGTGAAAACTTTGTGAAACTGTGACCAACTTCGCGACATTTGCAAATTGTATAAAAGTTTTTGGTGAAATAATGTCCGCGGCGGACTGTCCATACACTACTGTACAACTGTTTTCCAAGGACAGAATTAGCGACCAGCGCTCCGAAGATGACTCTGCGAGGTACTGCAATTCAATTATAACTTTTTGGTTCGGCGGCTGATTGATTGATTGGGTTTTTGTCCTACGGACTTTGACAATACATTGAAACTTGAGTTAGAGCAACATATGAACTATGTTACTGTGTTATGTACTATGTATATACTATGTACTATGTATATACTATGTTACTATGTTAGAACTAAAAACATCAAATTAATAGATGGAATTTTATTATAATTGAGCAGAAGCTTTCCGTCCCATTTGATTACTCACAGATCACGGAAGAAAGTCAAAAAATACCATTCGCAGCCTTAAAAATACTTAAATTTTATAGGCTTCTTTCTAACAGCGCAAAAGACATCATATTTATAAAAAAATCTGTAATATAATCCGTACATCTTGAACAAACTTTTATTCAAAGAATATAATGTTTGCGTTTGAAGATAAAGTTGCGTGAAACCCATTGTATTATGTATATACATATATACGCATAAAAAAGTGATAGTACTTAAGTAATATAAAAGTTAGTGAGATTATAAGTATGTAATGAAAATAGTAACATCAATTAAAATCGAGTTTTCATCATTAATACTAGCATTAGTTGTATTGATAATATATATTACAGCGATTGTTTCAAACATGTGATTTATCATCATTATACACCAGCAAATCTATAATATAAGTTAAATACAGACCGTAGACTATCAGAATAACAAATTGACTATTATCGAATCTTCTAAAGACATTATTAAACTCAAACGTGTTTCTTAATTCACATTAGCTTCTTTATATATATATTTTTTAAACTAAAAGTAAGGAAAACCTTGCTGGTTGCATATAATTTAATAGGAATGCTAATTAAACAGTTTTTTTAAATGTAGCTACATTATAAAAATAAAAGTTTGAAGTGATTCATCAATAATCTAAAATAATGATTGAAGTACTGATTTAATTTGTATGATATGCTTATATAAAATTCGTATTTTTATTAGATCACCTTATATGCCTTTATAACATTATATAACGCATAAAAGGTTACGTAAAACCTTCCGCGAGTATACCTATGTATATCACTTTAGAAGCCCACTTTTATAACGCAGAGACATACATTTTTCGTTAATGGAATAAAACTCGTTATAAAAAAGTTTTAACTGTGATAAAGTAGCATAGTTTTTTGAAATACAAAATTTAAGGCACAGTTAGCAAGTTACTGATCAAAGTGGTTTAGCGTAGTAGATAACCATTATATATTGTTATACATCCGCTAGAGATCTAAAAAAGCCAGGATTAAGGGGACCTAAAACCTTTTCTAATATGTTTATGAGGCAAATATTGTTAATCTTGTCATTATATATACATATATCGCCATTTTAGGTTTTATATAGCTTTACTACTAAACCTCCTGCTTAATATATAAATAAAAGTCAGAAGCAGGTAAATCTTGCGATCTTGGAAGGTAAAGATATACATTATTTCGCAAAAATATTTTTGTAATTTTAAATAAAATATAACTACTTTGAGCAAAGTGCTCTATCGTTACTTGAAGCAATTTAACAAATTTAGTAAATAAAACGTAAATAAACATGATGTGCAAGTTAGATAACTTTTACTTGAGATATGTTTATGAACTATAATTTATAGTGCTTATTGCATTACATTATAGTAGAAATTATTGAAGTTTTTAAAATCTTTATAAAAACCTTTAGATTTTAGAACTAATAACATTTTTTTACGTCGATACATTTCCGTATCGACTTGGAGTTAAAAAGTTGGCTTACAAAAATTAGAGCTCGAATTTTTTCTGAGTAAAAGGGAGGAGAGTACTTTGGTAAACTTTTCGCGTTTTTCTTTGTGGCGCGAGTGAAAAAATTCTCTTTATACGCATAAATACCACAATGGGCGAATATCATCCGACCTCAAAGTCTTGAGGTAAAACACGCTCTCATGTAACACTACAAAGTCAATGAGGTGTGTAATCCTTTTAAAGTGAAGAGTCGGCAGTGCTCTCTCTTCTCTCTCAGAAGTTATCTTTTGTGCGGAATGTTACATTTTCAAATAAGCCATCACAGTGTCTATGACGTGTTAAGCTTTGATGTTGCGTGAAACGCGCACAAACGCCCTAAAAGATAACTTTGCAGTTTTTTACTTAACAATAAGCAAAGTGAATGTTTAATAATAGTTTTAAAGACATTTTTCTCTAAAATGATTGAACGCTTGTTTAAACTTAATAAACTTAGCAAAACATATTTAAGAATTACTGAACTACTGATAATAAATATATAAATTGGGTATAGCATTTATGATTATTCGCTATTGCAATTAAGCGCGATTAGACGTGTCATAATGGCACTCCGCAAGCTCGAACAAGCGAAGACTGAATTTGTGATCGTTCAAGCATCATTGGAAGGATCCAATATGCTGACGAATGAGCGACGTTCTGCAGCACTCAACGCTGTCAATAAAATTATGGAGTTGTTTGGCTCCGTGGTCGAGTCGGCAAACGATCCACCAACTTGGGTAAAGGAGGTATTAAGCGACCTCGATATAATTAAGAAACAGACAATAAAGGAAAGGAAGTCGACGAAGATATTATCATCATGTGAACCGCCGCCAGGGAGTCTGGATGAAACGCCCCCTGAATTACCAGAAATGACGTTGGTTGTGTCACGAAAACGGAAGACACAGCGCAGGGTTACATCGATGCCAACATCAAGATCGAAACCAGCAACAACATCGAGGCCAGCGCCAGCATTGAAGCCTTTACCAACATCGAAGCCAGCATCATCATCAGAACCACCATCAGTGTTGAGGCCAGCTCCATCATTCAGAGTATCAGCTAGATCAGCTGAGACACTAACTACGGATTCTAATTTGACTCCTCCACCAGCTCATCGCACGCGTTCAAGAATTATTATTCGTGGGTCAGGGGTATCAAACCCACGAATCAAGACAATGCAAAAGAAAAAACACATTCATCTGTTCTATCTGCACCCTGATACAACGTCGTCCGATATAGAAGAATATATCAAAGAATCTGTTCCGGCGTGTACAGATGTTTTAGTCGAAAAAATAAAAACAAAAGGGGAATATGCCTCGTTTCGATTATCTGTGCCAGAAGAATATTTTAAATCATTAATGCTATCAGAAATATGGCCTACTGGTGTAGCATTTAATGAATGGAAATTTCGACGAACCATTGCGCCCTCAGCATAATGGAGTGCGGAAACAAGACACCTTATTATGCTACTACCAAAATGTAAGGGGTCTCAACACAAAAACTGTAGAGTGTTTTTCTGCCGTCGCTGCCCAGGATCATGATCTGATCGCCCTATCAGAAACTTGGTTAAGTGATTCAGTGAGTGATGCTGAGATTTTTGATGATCGATATCTGATGTTCAGAAGAGACCGAGGCACCAGAGGAGGAGGCGTTCTGTTGGCGGTTCGCAGCGACCGTGTCCGCTCAGCATGCCGATTAGAACGTTTACACACCATCGGAGAGCACATTTGGGTCGAGATTGACTTTTTAAACGGAGAACAACTGTATGTGTGTGTTGTATATTTTCCGCCAATGCAGGCTCGTGAAGTAAGTGATGTCTTTTTTCACACTTTAATGTCTAACAGTGATTTTTTAATTGGCAAAAATATAATCATTTTAGGTGATTTCAATATTCCGTCCGCCCCATATTTGCGTGCGGAGATTGATTTCACCATTTCATTATTTAATTTATCTGATATTAATTGTGTCAATAATATTTATAATAAAAAACTTGATGTAATTTTAACGAACATATATGCTAATTGCGATGACGTCACGAGAAGTAATTATGTCCTCGTTAAAGAGGATAATTATCATCCGGCACTCGTAGTTGGCATTAGGTTCAAACAGCCAAATTCACGTCCATTTATAAATGAAAAAGTATGTAAGAATATACTGTATGAATGGAAGTTTAGGGAAGTGGATTTTGACCACCTCAATGGTTTGCTGTCTCGTACGGATTGGACACAATTGTATCAAACAATTGATGTTAGTTCTGCTCTTGATGTTTTTTATAAATTAATTTATGGTATTTTTGATGAATGTTTTTCCAGAAGATATCCAACGACTAGTAGAATTTATCCAATATGGTTCTCGAATGAGGTAATTACAATTCTTAGAAAGAAACATGTCATACATAAAATCTGGAAACGAACACGAAATTCTCTCATCTATGAAGAATTTCGTACTCTGCGATCGCGTGCAAAATTGATGATTTGCGATTGCCATCGAAACTATATTGGAGACTGTGAAAAATCGATAATTTTAGATCCGAAAAAATTTTGGAAATTCGTTAACTCAAAACGCGATGGCCAATCCTTACTGTCATCGATGAGTTGGAACAACATCAATTTTGAAGGTTTTGAAGAGATTGCAGATGGATTTGCTAGGTATTTTCAAACCGTATACCATAATGATGGGTCACATTTAGAGTTTAATTCTAATTACGATGAGACTCTTCGTTCATGGTCATCTTTGTTATCAATCAAAACCTTTAGTTTGGTTGATATGGAATATGGATTTAGCAGACTAAAGTCCATTTTTACCTCGGGACCAGATTTTATTCCAGACTACATTCTGAAAGGATGCAAGTCTGGTATTTTACAGCCTCTAAAATTTATATTTAATTTAATTTTGAGATCCTCTTGTTTTCCAGAATTGTGGAAATGTTCAAAAGTCACTCCGATTCATAAAAAGGGTCCCAAATCTCAGATTGACAATTACAGGCCAATAGCTTTGATCTCATCACCTGCAAAATTATTTGAAATTGTTTTGCATAAATACATTTTTAATCATTGCAGGTGTATGCTTCTCGACCAACAACATGGCTTCCGTAAATCTCGATCCACTGTCACTAATCTAATGGTTTTGTCTAACTATGTTTCAAAATCATTGGACTCTGGTGTACAAGTGGACGTCATATACACAGACTTTGAAAAAGCATTTGATAAAGTTAACCATGCTTTACTTGTAAAAAAGTTATCTAATTTTGGGTTTTCTGAAGATCTCATAAATCTATTCTCAAATTACTTGACCAATAGATATCAATTCGTCAAGTATAATAACTCTTTTTCAGAACGATATAAGACCCCTACTGGAGTACCTCAAGGATCCAATTTGGGTCCATTGTTGTTTTTATTGTTCATTAATGACATAGAAACAGCAATAGAGCATTCAGATTTTTTATTATATGCAGATGACTTGAAAATTTACAAGAAAATGCATTCGATTTCTGATTCCCTCGACCTACAGGAGGATCTCAACTCTATATGGAAATGGGCTTGCTATAACCAATTGCCTTTCAGTGTAAAGAAATGTCACACAATTTCATTTTCAAGGTCGTTAACGCCGGCAAAATATTCATACCATCTAGGTGGATATTTTCTGGAAAGGTTTTCTTCAACTAAGGATTTAGGAGTGACTTTCGAAGAACGTTGGAAATTTAGCCAGCACATTGCAGAGACTCATAGCAAATCCTTAAAAATGCTCGGTTTTATCTTGAGAAATGCGCGTTACTTTAGGAATACTTTAGTATTGCGCACTCTTTATGATACTCTAGTCCGCAGCATACTAGAAACTAGCTCCATCATTTGGATCCCAGGCGTAATGAATCAATGCAATGAATTGAAGCTGGAAAAAGTACAACGTAAATTTCTTCGATATTTATACTTGAAGGAATACGGGTATTATCCGTTCTTGTTTCCTAGTGCTTTTATTTTGGGAGCCCTGGGATACGTTTCTTTGTCGACTCGCAGAAGTGTTTATGTAATTAAACACTTCTGGAAATTGCTCAAGGGCATCGTAGACAATCCTTCAGTGCTCGAGCAGCTTCAAATGTGGGCTCCTGAAGGTGGATATAGTTCTCGGTCGCGTCCACTATTCTTGCCTGTTAAGTGTAGAACTGGAGCACTTGCCAACTCTTCTCTGGCCAAGGCCATTTATCTGCTCAATTCTGTCCATAGTAATATTGACATTTTCTCTTGTACTTATGGAGTTTTGGTTCAATTCGTATGGGACAATGCACACCTGTTGAGGTGATTTGTGTCTGTTGTTTTGTCTTGTTTATATTTGTATGTATTATGATGTATTAGTACTTTTGACTATCGTGACGCATTAGGTTTGCCTGTCAGGTCACGATGGTTATAATTTTAATAAATAAATAAAATAAATAAATGATAACAAATTATTTATTATTTTAATGCTGAGGTTCTGCGCATGCGCAGTTCTGCGCATGCAATAAAGGGCTTTATGTAATATTAAAAGCTTATTTAAATATTTTTTTACGAATGTTATGAGCACAGATATAATAAAAAAAAATAGTAAAAAACTGATATTAATTTTATTTATTTAAATTTTAAAATATATATGTATTTAAATAATTTTTTCTACTATAAAATCAATAATTCTAATTTAAGGACCATTAGCTTTATTTTGACTTATATAAAAAAACTATTAAAAGTATTTTGTTACGAAAATTTTTAATAAAACGATTAAATTAAAAATTTTACTGTGATTTATAAATAGATATTACCTAAAAATATATCATTTTTCTACTTCAAAATTCATAATTATAGTTTTAAGACCTTTAGCATTATTTTTTAATTTTTGAGTGACGTATGAAAGTATTTTGTAACGATAAATTGCAATTAAATAATATTATTTAAAAATTTAGTGTGATTTATATATGGATCAATATTGAAGAATTATAAAAAGAGTTATTTCTTATATATTTATACAATCATACATAAAATATTAAAAATACATGATGCAAGAATAAAAAAGAATTGATAAATACAAATAAATCACTCAAATTATTTATATGTATAACTCAATTCAATTTAATATCTGTTAATACTATTGCGAAATTTTGACTTAGGAAAATTGGACATGAAACTAAATAATCCAATTTAATATACAAAATGTTTTTTTTAATAATATATTGCAAAAATTAAAAAAAATCAAAAAGTGTTATAAATGAGCTTTAACAAAAGAGTGATTCGTATATGATTAATTATTGCACATAAAAGCTTTCATACTATATACAAAAATATAAAGCTTTTACTTATTCAGAATTTATTAACGTAACAAATAGTCCGAGACATGTGACCTTTACAAATTTAAAATGACCTAGCTACAGACACTATTTTTAATATTTATATTAAAATACAACGAAATATGTTATATATAATATAATAATAATTAAAATATGTTTTATAAATAATCAATACTAAAATAAAAAAAAAATCAAGTTCAAGGGTATATGTTTGTTTTCACTTTTTTAATCGAAAGAGAAAGTTTCCCTAGGAGAGATTTTGCATAAAATCCGAAACAAAGTAAAGCAATTTAAGTTATTTGATTCGGCTCGAGAATTTCAAAGTTGCAAACTATCGCATTAAACGTAAGCGATCGACTCGATAAGAGGGCTTATGTTTGAGTCAGGGTTTTTAATCTAAATTTTAATACAATGCGGTGTTGAAGGCGCTTTAATTTTATTTTGAAGGGTCTTTTCGTGATGTTTCTCTAATGGAAACGAGTGACTTTTGAGCCTAAAGACATACACGTTTATCACCAGACCGCGGTTCAAGCTTGTCTTATCTCAGTGGTTAAAACTTAATCAGGGACCAGGGATTGTATAATATTATATTATATTGTAGTTACAACCCCTGGGTTTATAGCGAAAACCTACCGTTTTATTCGAGAATGTTAATATAAATTTAATTCAATTAAAGGCATACCATGTAATATTACAAATGAATCTGTATAAATATTTTTAATTGAATTACTAAAAATCAGCATTTAAAAATAAATCAATCATCGATTTTATCTGACTAATTTATGTTACAAACATTGTGTTTAAAGCGTAACAATATCGATTTTCTTATATTTACGCTGCTTTGTTCAGCATCCCTTTTCAATGCAAAATCTATTAGGATCGTCGCGGGCTTTATTAAAATTCACATATATAAAACATACAAACTAGGAAACGCAATTACATTTCGTTAAATCCGTTTTCTATCGCAGCGTCATTAATTCTCGGTGCGGATTAGGTCTTACGATTTAATCTTATCAAACAGATTTTAACTAGGGTATACGAGTAGAAAGGGACGCGTTTATTTCGCACATAGCCAAAATAAACAGAAATAATATTACACGCTTTGATAATTTTTATGGTAACGATAATACGATGGCATTGTCTTTTGAGCGCGCCGTAAAAATAATAAAAGTTAACCGTGTCCGCAATCGGTTAAATTTAACCGTTTGGATTATGTATTTTTAGCGCGTCGCTCCGGTGATTTTTAATTGCGAGTTTTGTATTTTGATGTGCGCGTTATTAAATAAATAAACATATTTTGATTAAAATCTGAGCAAAGTAACACGTTGGCAAGTTTGCAACGCGGATAAGTCCAAAGTTGGAAGATTGTTAATTGGATCTCGCCTCGGGTGAGCGTTGTATATATTATAATGTAAAATAAATCTGATGTGTCGGCAACTAGACATGTTAGATTTAAAATTAATTGTAATAAAAGCACATAACTTATTCTATAAATAAATAAGTAAGCTATAACATGTAAAAGGCAAAACATACACATAAAATAAATAACATTATAGAGATAAAAAACCTCTCAAAAAACATACAAATCTCCAAAATAAATATTAATTTATTATGTAAATTAAAATACTGAAGAGAAAGAGGTACAGCTGAATTATTGATTGGATATTAATGATTTGTATAAATAAAAAAATAAAACCTAAACTAATGTTACTAACCTTTTTTAATTTAAATACAACCTGTATATAGTGCTCGAAAGGTTAAATCGTGAATTATATATTCACGTACATCCTTCCTAGCTTTAATTGCTATGTCTCTAATTTATTTAACTAAATATTGCTACTTATAGTTAATACTTTAATTTGTTTATATTTGTGATTTTTTAATTTTTTTTTTTGTTTTTGTTCACTAGATTGCCTAGTAAAAAATCATTGAAAATTATATGAAATAAATTAAAAATAATTAAAAGATTTAAATCCTGATTTTCTTCATCTATCTGGAAAAACTGTTGATAGTGTTATTATAGCACATATACTTTTATATATATTTATAAAAAAATATGCGTACAAAAAGTTACTATTGATTTTCCCTTTATTTATATTTACATTTTCCTAATAGATACGTCTTGTAACATAATAAATATGAAATGAATATTTACTTGATTAATTAATAAGTGGAAACAGTTTTCACTGTATTTAAAATCTATAATAAACTAAACATATCTAAAATCTATAATAGACTAAAAATATTTAAAATCAATAATAAAATAAAAATGATTTTATGGGATGAAAAAATATTCTGAATAAATCTAGAAATTTTATTCTGAAACTTGATAATTTAAAAAATATTTGTATTAGTGTATTACAATTTTGTGTAGTTTCCTTTTGAACGCGTCAGTAAATAGGATTTTTCCAACACTGATAATTAGTTAGTTGTTAATGACAGCACTTTACGCGTTGTCATTGTGACAGCGCGAATAGTACTTATTTTGAGACTTAGCCCCTTTTTGCTGGAAATGTTTTTTTTAAATGTAATTTTAAAAATCCTCTAAAAATACAACTTTAAATTGACAACATTCGCCAAAATTTAATTACACCTTTTTTTTGTATATAGAAGCTAATACAAATCCACATTATTTATATTAAATTTAAATCCCTAATAAACTAAACATATTTTTACAATATTGAAAAAAGTTTTTTTTTTAAATTCACGATTTTTTAAGACTCATGCAACTGAATCGGGTAAACCAAGAGCGTTTGATAAATATTAGCTATTCGACGTGCCAAAAGTAGCTTAGGTGAAACAAAGTTTGTGCAACTTGCACCTGTAATTTATGTACGTAGTTTTTTATAAAATACCATTGTGATAACCGATACTAAAACACTTGTTTTGAAAAAGTTAAAAACACTCACCAGTGGTAAAGTATCTTTGAAGTTAACGGCTGCTGAGTAGCTGGATGGTGGTGCTCTTAAAACTGGTATTCCTGCTTGATCGGCGGCCAGGACTGCCGAAGCAGTGGCCGCGGACCGTCCAGTGACTACTAAAGCCACAGCTCGACGGCCTTGGAGGGCACTACAGATGCTCACCAGTAAATCTCCGCTGAATCTGAAACAATAAAATTTATATTTATTTTACAATATAAAAAACTACATATTTAAAAATACCTAATACTTTTTAAAAACTATATATATAGATACATCTGACACCGTGAAGGCTTACGGGCAGCTTCATAAGATTCCCACGTCGTCTGGACGAAGTACCGTTACACGAAATAGCATGCTTTATCTCTTTCTTCGTTGCGTGCGACACCCCTCCTACTTTTATTTCTAGGGGATCGGCGTCAGTTCTGGATTGTTAAATGAATAAATTTGATTAACCTACAATACCACTAACTTCATTTGATAATTTTATTGTATCTGATTTTTTTAATTTTGCGCAGAATTTCAAAGTTTTTTTAAATAAATATAATTATTATAGTCATTATTAAATGTGTTCCTACTATTGTTGTTTCCAAAAGCAATAAAATATTTGTATTTATTATAAGAAAAGAGCATTATTACATAATAAAAATAAAATGGTGAATATGTCTTTAGAAGCGCAGGGTAACACCCCCACGGTGTATGGCTGAGAGGCAAATAGTAATGGATTCTAATTAGAATGTAACGGTAAACCGTCGAGCTCGATAGGGAATCTTATGATGCTTACAGGCATAATCGTTACGGAAATGAGCTCGTATTTTAAAACAACTCTTTATAAGATATATTTGAAACTCGAGTTGATTCGTTCCAAAACCCGAATATATTTATATAAAAATGATTAGTATAAAAAAATATTTTTTAATACATAAAATTATAATTAAATAATTGAATTTATTAATTATACATATTGGGATCACTTCTGTATATCACTGATATATTTTTTTTTCATAGAATTTTAACTAGGAACATATGTAAAGGCATGTATTTTGAGAATTAGGCAAAAATGTGACATTGAATTGCATTGCAAGAATTCATGGCAAGCTAGCGAGTGTGCGAATACCGGACCCTCAACTTTTTGGGTTTTAAATGTTATTTTCGCTTCGTTCTGATTTTTTTGAATATATTTTTAAATTTAATGATGGAATATTTTAATGAGTGTTTTACAATTTGAATGCGTATTTAATTCTCAAGCGCGCCAAAACCGGGATTTCCCTTAACTGCCAAATTTGCTTACATATGACAATTCTTCTGTCATATGTCAAGCGCGCGTCACGCACGGTTTAGTGCAATTAAATAAACAGTGAAATATGTTATAATCACAGAATTTTTCTTACAAAGTGTCAATTGAAGATGATTCATAATGATGTAGCATTTGAATTATAGACAATATAAACAAACCTTTAAATTATGAGTGTGCCAGTAAGTGTTTGGTTATATGAATATTATATCACGGTTATTCTAACAAAATTACTATTGACTTTCTAGGATCAAATATTAAAAGACAAATAGCAGTGATTTGTAAATTAAGGATATACATATCAATTTTAATTGAACATATTACAATGCAGTAATAATGAAAAATCTCATATTAATCTAAAAAAAAAGTTATATTGTACCCACTATATAGTATCGTTTACAGTTCATTTTCAGCTGCAATGATAGATCAAATAACATTTACGTATGGCAAATAATTAAAATATGATAAATTATCAGTTGAAGAAGAGATGCCAATCTACGTGTTTAATCCTCTACGGTAACTACGGTTATTTCATTTATGGATTCTATTAGTAGTAATAACGTGTTCAATGTTTAACTCTTGATAAAGGTCTTATTGTTTTTAATTATTTTTCAGAATCAATGAGAACAATTTGACGACCTATATGGCGACAACGTATAATTGGAATATATAAACAAAAAGTGAACCATCTCAATTTGAAGTCACTGTCAGCAAGTATTATTTTTTTATAAGGAACATACTGAATAACTTTGATGTAATTGAATATCCTGAATTTGGCTGTACCGAATGAGAAATGATTGCACAGAATTAATAAAAAACTATGACGTATATTAGATACATATTTTGCCACATCGGAATTAAAAATAACCCACTCTTAGATATTTTGGCTATCGATTATTCTAGGTATGCAATCACATATTTATAATCATTGTAAAATGTCGTCTATTAGATAACATCCAAGACACTACACTTTTATAACCGGTTCGTTGTCTGATATATTGCGAGTCGTCGCTCGGAACGGATGATTGATGCAAAAATGGTTTTAATTTATTTTGTTTATATACCTTGGCGTTTACTACTTTAAATATTATCAATATATGGCACAAAATACGTAAAAATCAATGCAATTCTAGTAATTATATTCAGTCGAATCTAACGAATACGTACATTAAATCGGAAGCAATCATAATGTATTGTAAAAGGAAAAACTCACTTTTCAGCCTCGGAGCCCGTTCAACACGAAGATTGTTTTATGATTGTTTATACAGTTTAATCAATGTATTCTTCTAGTCCTCACACACATATGTATATATTTAATTTTCATAGTTATGATACACCCATATTCAGTCAAATTGAACAACGCATTGATAAAATAATGAAAATTATTGTCACGTAGCAAAATTATTTATAACTGTTGCCACGTTACTGTCGGCAATCTTGTTTTATGTTTATTTTTCATTGGTCGACAACAAAAGAATTTATTACCGGAGGCTCGGAATTCAATTTTTATTTTTATTTTTTAAAATTAAATATATTTCTTTTGTTTACGTGTATTATTATACACCGTTCATAGAGAGCGATATAATTAACAGAGTAACAAATGAGTGTTTTATTTTGCAATGAGAGTAGTTTTAAACAAATAAAGTATGACTGATAGATTGGAAAGATTAATGTTTTAAGAATTGCAGCAGAAACATTTCTACTGTAAATCTGAATGACAGATAGCTGATCATTAGTTTGCTTGTTAGAACATTTCGTATATTCGTAAAACATTAATAATAAATTGCGATATTAAAATCTAGATTCATTATTATGTAGCAATTTTATTACATTTTTCATAAGAACAAGTTGTGTGGTTAGTGGCAGTAAGAAAACTTTTTCTGGTTTTCAAGTAGATTAAATTTTATATTCATTTTCCCGGGCGTAAATTCCGTGCTCTATAGTCGTGTTTTTTGTTTTATAATGCGTTGCTGTGCTATTTCATAAACATAAAAAATAGAAATACTTTGTAAATCCTCATTGTAAACCTTGCAATACAACAATAACTTTTAAGTCGCCACAAGTATGGTTGGAAACATTGTTTATGGCAAATTTATAAATAGCGACATATTGTCGTACGTTTCTTGCATATTAAAAACATGAGCTATTGATATCGATGCTTTACTATTTTCAATGTGGAACACACATGCTTTAAAGAAAATTTAAATTGAACAAAAGTAAAGTTTACGTTGAATATGGTACCAATATTTTGCTTGGATTGACAGTTTTAAAATGAAATATTTCAGGAAATGTGTTTAAACATTCAAAAGAATTTGAAATTCTATGAATTGCTTTACTCTTTCACCGTCCTATGTATTGTATTATACCGCATATAAAACATAATATTACGTTTGTGTAATAAATCCATTCATAACCCAGCGCGTCATGAAAACATTAGAGGCTTGTTACCATTTTCCCCCGAGCGTTAACGATGTACACAACCAACGCGAAGGAGAAAAAGGCTTTTACGAGAAAGTACAACAAAAAATACATGCATATAATATATTCACATCAAAATACGTAGTGACGATGACATTTTCATTTTTTTTTATTTTCACAAAAGCCGAACCGGAGACCCTAGTCCTCTGTAATTTATACAGCCGTATGCGCAAATTCCGGGACAAGGGTGCTTTTAAATTAGGCCAATACGTCCCGAGTAAAGATTAGCTGCGAAAAAGACCTTTTTCGACTGCCTAAAGTCCTTATGTAATTGCTGCATTTAAAATCGGATACCGAGCCTACGGCACCTAAATATGTACGAGTGCCAATTCAAGTGCTCACAAAAGATCCTTTTAGGTATTCGAGTGCCACTTTATTTAAAAGTATAACGCAGGAAAATATTTTGTAAATATTAAGATTTTACATTTGCGTACGAAAGTGTATTGTTTTACTTATTGAACGACAAAAGCACGGACCGCATCTTGCTCTGGCAGATGAATGGTTGAGCGTCGGTGACAGTACTCATTAATGTGCGTCGGCGCCTCAGTTATCATTTATGAATATCTTACGTCGATTAAATTATTCTAATGACAATGCTGTAACAAACATGTTCATCTGAAGATAATCAGGTGAATATATGATCAGATCGAAGACTAATTACCATTCAGATGGTTGATAATCGAAGTTGAAGTTTTATTCCTACACACAAATTTCGACTTATTTTTGGTTGTTGCTCATAATGCATAACATGCGCATTCCATGAGCCTATTTATTTACTCGTTATAACGATCTTTGTGACAGAAATGCCATTATTGTAAATATATCGTTTGTGCTTATTTTCTATGGTGGTCTTTTGAGGAATTGTCTCAATACATCAATGTTATATTGTTCCTTTATAAGATTTGTTTAATGGATCGCACGCTCTAGGTTTATTGTTACATTTAAAACTTGTTCAAATCTTTGTAAATAACTTTCCATTTCTCAGAAGCACTTTATTATGAACTTTATTTACTCGACTATTACATATTTCCTTTCAGGTAGTTACTGTTAATTTTGATGTTTTGTGTTTATTCAATTATGTCTTTCAATTTTTTGTTTGTTATTATTGGACACTGAGTAGGTATATGGGAACTGTTGTGAAGTGAGTGAATAATGTTGTGTCCAACGACTATTTTGATCAAACAAAAGAAATAATAGAACAGCCGTCGCGAAGCGTTATTCACTTATGAGTAAAGTAGAAATAAACTACTTATTGTTTGGAAAGGATGCTAGCTAAACAATAAATTTTACCATGCGCATAATTATATTGTGCTTCTACCTTTTGGTTACTAATCGTCGAGGCAGTCATCTGAAACATTTTTATTTTAAAACACTTTTAGAGGATGTATCCAAAAAGCGATGCAATTGCCTCAAAAACATCATAACCTGCGATTTGCCAAGGCTATCCTTTCTTATAACTGTGACACTTGATCACGGAGAGAAGAGAGAGGAGTAGCGGGGAAACGCAATGAAATTAATCTGCTGCTCCACAAAATCACAGCCGACAATAATAAAACTCCACATGCCAGCGAAAGTTCTTCGACTTTCAACATCTGCCATTTCGACTGTGTAAAATCTACATTTCTCTATATATGTGGTAATTTCTTTCCGGTAATTTTGAACTAAAAAAAGGAAATAACAACTCGTTTGACAGAATGGCTAACTAACAATAAGATAATACTCAATACCATAATTATTGAAGATTTACTTCCCTATGGTAAATTACTATTTTTCTTTGGTAAATTGTACAACTAATACAAATAAACTGTTACCACATTTTTTGTCAATTATTTTGGCTGTAAAGTCATATTTCTTCGGCCTCTATGTAATACAGATGCCTCTTAATGGAGCTTTAATGTGACAAATTATGACATTGCACTTGTCATTATCATATTTAAAGCTTTCGCTTAAATGCTGATGACTACAAGCCCTAAGTTATATACTATAAAAAATATGTTTATACAATATAATATATATTTTATCTGCTATGTTTTTCTCTTACAAAATTAAAGTAACTTATTTTGAGGTTTACTGATATTATATAAACCAGCAGTAATAAAAATCGTTAAATATATCAATATACCATATTCATATATAATCTTAGCAAACTTGTATACGTCACATATTTATAGGCCTATACCAAAACCCATCACCAAAATATTACCGCAGTTATCTTTCGAAGGTCTCCGAAATCCTTTGATCAGAAGTTATCAGTTCAATAACCCCAAAGTAAGAAGGCACACTCGCCATTAAATATTATTAGATTTTTCGATATTACAAGCGATAACCTTTTGTAGCTCATTAGAAAAAATAATAAAATAACACAAAAGCATTTTTTTAGTATGCGACAAATATTTTATTGTTGCGGAATAAAAGTGTTGATAAGTGTCTCACGTAAACTTCATTCACTCAAATGGTCCCAGAGATGGAAAAACTCCCCCAAAGCAATATAATATAGCAAGGTATGTACATTTTTGTAAAGGGAAAATTATAATCCACTCGTAGCATACATATACAGATCAGATATGAAAAAAAAATGAAAAATTGTGTGCGCTCTACCCGGTTCACTTCCAGATATCTGATCGTTTCTCACAGATTTCGGTCGTTTATCGGCCCGAGGGCTCGTTTTTTCGTTTCTGCCATTTTATTCCATGTACATGGACCCTGTAGGAGACCCTTGGCTGAGGAATGCCGAAAGAATCGCGCACGGAATGACATATTTATGCCCGAGACGGGATGGGATTATACAAATGGGAAAAAGTAAAAAAAAAGAGAATGAAATTTCAAACGAAGTACGCTCAATAAACCACCTTTGATGGTAGGTTTATATTTATTGTTTATTTGGATTAAGATGTTCAATATATGTATATACAAAAAAAAATCTTGTTATATTCATTTCGAAATTTGTATAATGCAGAAATGCCTTCGCATTATACTATTATTTTAGTATAACAAATTTCACTTGTAACGTGTAATATAATTACTGAAAGTTGATCCGAGTAACTTTTGCACTTACAGGGAAGAGCTAAACTTTATTGAAAACTAATTAAGCTAAGAAGTTTGTTATCTTGAGAAAGATTATTTTAAAACAAATATAAATTTTCAAGTAATATACTAATAAAAATATTTTTTGTCATATTCTTACATTTTTAATTACATGAAGAAAAATGGTTTTTGTGAGACTAATTTTTTTAAAATCAAGCAATAATTACTCAAAACAAACTGTAAAAAAATATTCAATGTTAAGTAAGTTATAAATACATATAAGAAAAACATGCATTAATTATACGAGTTCTGAGGAAAAAAAAAGAAAATAAACCATCTAACATAATCTAATAAAGCTGTCGAGAGAATGTATATGTTGTTATTAGGAAATTTTATATTCTATATGTGAATATACTGCAAATGTACATATTAGGTTAAATGTTACTTTTTATAGGATATTTTCTTATGATTTTTATAAAAATAATTTTCTAAAATCAAGTATTAATTATATACAAATTATGCGCAAAAAACAGATAAATAAAAATAATATTTTTATGAAAATTAAAGCTGTATTTTTTATATAATATTTTTTAACATTTTTACTTTATAAAAATATACCTTATTTTATTTGCATTAAATATTATTTTATGATAGATTTTTAGGGTAATAATAATTAATTTAAAGCAAATTTTAGACTCCAAATTATACTTATTAGTTTTATATTTAATATCGATACAGGTATTTTTATTTTTAGCAATAAAAATATTCTACGTTTTTTATCTTTAAATTGTAATTAATATCTTTAAATTTTAAGCCATTAAAATATAAAAATTTAAATTACTAACGATAGTTGTATATGTCACTCATTTAAAATATTTTTATGTGATTTAATCAGAAAAAATAATTTAATTACCGATAGAAGAACGTTACCAATACTATGAATTAAAAATTATAATGTGTTATATTTTTATTATAAATTATTGTCATGTTGTGGTATTTTATAATCAATATAACAATTACTTTAATATTCTCTTGGTATTTTTTTAAAATATTATAATAAACAGATATTCAACCTGGAGAGTGATTCCAAAACTTCTCTTATGTTTTTGAGTTAAATATGTGATATTTTACATTTTCCTCAACAAATTAAATTAAAAAAGGAAAATTAATTGAAGGTGTAATTTCACATGGTCACCCTAAAATATTTCTCACCAATACTATATTGATGAGCGTTCACATCTTAAACGGACTATACCTTATCTTATTTTTTCATAAATGTTGTGAAAAAATAAGATAATTAAATTATTTTTTCTGATTAAATCACAATAAAATATTTGAAGTGAGTCATTATACAAATATCGTTAGTAATTTTAATTTTAATATTTTAATGGCTTAAAATTTTAAAATAATAATTATTATTAAAAAAAACACTAATAAATCTAAAATACAAAAATGCTTACACAATATTTATTTTACAATCACACGATTAGCTTATCTTTAAATGATGCAATATAACAATTTAATATTTTTATTCGAATTCAGGAAACAGTTTTCCGTATATGTAGGGTAAAATTTTACTGGCAGTTTTCCAACATTTGTGTATTTTTTCAAAGAAAAAATAAATTGAACTTCCACTGAAAACAACTTTGACAATGAAAGTGATACCTTAAATATTTAATATTTTTTTATGAGCAATTAAATTAAGATATAGTTTTATGGCTATTCTACAAATAATTCACAAATTAATAAAATTTCTTAATTGCTTATTACAAACGATATTGACTTCCAGACAAATAAATAATATTTTTAGTTAGTTATTGATGTTATTACTATAAACATTATCTTTAGAGTGATATTAATTATTTAATTAGTAATATGAAATGATTTTTATAAACTAAAAAACAGCAGATATGTACATTAATAAAAGTATACATAGTTTATTCACGTTCACACAGTAATATAATCCCGGTGAAAAAAGTATTGTATAACTTATCGCGATAGACGGCTGCTCTGAGCAACGATTTACTATGTATGAGACCATTGAAAATAGACGTGTTTGCACCGCAAAAGGTAAAAAAGGCTCAAAGTTACCCTTCGCCGATAAAATTCCAGATGTTCTCGTGGGTGAAATTTCAAATTCGAGCTGGATTTTCAAACGCCCGTTTCAGATATGCGAATATTTAACTTCAGCAAACTTGAAATTCACGCCAATGATTCGATTGAACGGTGAACTAAGCTAATATCAGATATAAAGTATTAATTCATTTAATATCAATATAAAACTATGACGTTTACTTTATTCTCTGAATTAATATATATACCTATATCATAAGCTTTCGATATGGGTCCATGGGATGAGACGTGTTAATGTATAATCGATTTTTACATCAAGCTTTTTAAGGTGTTATAATGTTGAAATTTATAATGAAATCTTACCCGATAAACAAAGTAATAAAACGACATCTCGGGCTCTTTGCGTACGAACCCGCGTCAGATTTAACTTTCAGCAAGCGAAATTGAACGAGTGGGTGTTGAGTTTGGGGATAGATAAAAGTTAAGCTAAAGTTTCCTGTGTGACGTCGCTTATCGTACCGGAAAGATTTTTCTATGTTTGATAGGGTTACTTTGGAGGGTGATCGGCGATCGTATATCAGTAGCTGATATAATATATCTGCGCGTGAAGAGAGCCATGATAACATTTCTACTCGTGACTCTAAGAATCGACTTTTTTGGAATCGTAAGGGGAAGGACAAGGATATATTAAAAAAGCTATTAAAACATCGCCTCTTATCGTGATATATTATCTGGGGTATTTTGCGCATTAGGCTGTATTTAAAAATATTCACCGTATCGATTACAGTAACCACTGTAAATAATATAGACAGAGGTCATAACTCATACATATATTTTGATACGACAATATGAGAAAATATCAACTTTGAACAAATGACTTACATAACGCTATATTAAATAGTCATATTTGTTTTTCTCCTACAAATTTACATATAATATGTTGTGACTGACCAAAATGAGATGCCACTGATAATATTACATTTATTTACTGTGTTGATAGCTAAGCGCAGTGGTATCCCTCGTTCTAAAACGAAGTTTAAGTTCTCGGAACATAAGTTGTTTTGGCCGGTAGCTCATTGTCAAGGGATTGACATTAGAATGTCAGATGTCTGATGTAGGCCGGCGGTAAATTTCTCCGCACGACGGTCGATTAAAATCTGACTTTATGTTGTGACTCCACTACTTTCGTCATTATGCTAAAAACAATTTATTTACTTTAATTGCTTGCTGAGATTTTGTATCTCCCATTTTTATATTAATGTTAATAATTTTACTATGACTTATTAATAATGAGCCTTTGTTTCTGTTTGACGTGAAATCTCATCAATGCTTATTTATTCTAGAGCTAGACAATTATAACTCGGTACTACTCTGTGATGATAAATCGTTTTTCGTTCTCATAATATTATATTCAGATACGATATCCATCGTATTGATTTTCACAACCCAAAAATAAATGGAACAGACTAATAAATAATATATTTATAGAAACAGTAAAATGCGGCATTTGATACAAAAACAAATAGCAAATTAAAGTTTCAAAATAATCGACTACATAGTTTATTTTAGAATGGCTGTATTTACAAAAATTTAAGCTCTGGTTTTTCAATGGCAAGGGTCAGAGAAATCACATATTTCATATTAGTAATAATTATAGCCTATTTAAATTATAATTTGTAAAATTATCATGTTCTTTCGGTATTAATGTAATTAAAATTTTACAATGTTATTATTTGAGCTCTAAGGGATATTAATTTTTTGAACGCTACATTAGATGAAATAAACGTTTTTTGTGTATGTTCTATTTAACCTTTTTTGTTTAATGGACCATTTGTCGGATGTGTGTCGTTGGGTTTCAAAATATGTTCTTCAGGCGCGTACGGTGAGATACATTCTCTTTCGCTCGCTCGCGTGCTAAGTGACGAGAGTGAGTGAGAAGAAGTAGACGTACGGAACGTATGTAACGCACGCCCTTTCTCTCACTCACTCTCGTAACTTAACAAGCGAGCGAGCAAAATGAAATATATCTCACCGTACGCGCCTTATGTTCCGCTGTCTTTTTGTTAGTTTGTGTTGCCAGTGTACCGCATAGCTTCAGATTAACCAATTAAATTAGCCCCTAGAACCCATTTGTCAGTCAGATAAAAGCGTCAGACCTTTTCTCAAAATATTTTTTTAATTGCGGGGTAAAAAAATACAGATTTAAAGGGTTTCAATACATTTAAGCAATTATGAGACACATCTAATCTATTATGAGATTTAGTTTTCAATGTTTGCTTTCAAGATGTGTACACTTGAAAGTTAGCGTACTTTCATTGGATAAGGAAATACTTAATTTTTGTAAATGCTTTAAATATTTGCTTAAAAAAATACAGTTATGTATTACTTGAAAAAAATAAAAATGGTAAAATATACAAAAATAATAGATGTTGCAAAAAAAGCACCATAATCGATAATTATAATAAAATAATTACAATAATAATAAGCGAAATAATGTTAAATTATATTCAAAACAAAATAATAGTTTTCAATAGTATGCTAACAGTATAGTTATTTAAGAAAAAAATGTAGGTATACATGAAAAATAATTATGTAATAAAATCGAAAAAAATATTAGCTACAATTTTATATAAATGTAATTGAAAACGTGGTGGTGGGAAGTGTATTGCACTAATCAGCAGCAATGGTCGCTTTGACGACATGTCGAGTTCGCCCTATATATCATCTAATATAGTAGTTTTTAAAAATTTTTTTAAACAGTGGACTTAAAAATGTATTCAATGAAAAAAAATTCGTTGTCGAATTCGCCCTTAATATCCGCAACGCCTCATATGGTTTGATGGCTTGAGTTTTTATGCCAGCTGAATCTTGTAGGCATGCATTAGATGTAAAGTGCTTTTTGCTATGTGAGGTTGTTGTAAGGATTACGAATTACCGATCGTGGATTTTTAGAAACTGTAGACATCATAAATAATAGTTACGCAAAATTAATGATATGGTGGAATATATTGAGCATGAACTTATTTTACGACTTTAGTTATGTCATAAGAATTCCTAACGGGCGGCACAGCTCCATATATTTTATTAGTTTAGTCCGATATTACTACAACAATTATATTGAAAAAGACATGTTACTCTGAGAAAATTTACGAACTAGCACAACAGGAGATTTTATGAGAATAAAAAAAATATGACGGTGTGTTTTGCGATTACGCGATCAACGATAAGACAGACTATAAAATTGAGGAAGATATTTATAAATATATAATTTACCGTCTAAAGCTATAAAAATAAAGTCAGATGAGAATAGCTAAATAAATATATTAAAGTCTTATTAAATTATTTCTGGTGCGGCGTAGAAAATAAAATTGTTGGTGTCAATTTTTTTTGTGAAAGCTTTTTTTTCTATAAACATTTATAAAAAACAATATATATAAGAACTAATACCATTATCATAATACTGTCGTCCATTTAAAACCAAAGAGATTTATCTTACAATAATATTAAAATTGACAAGTAAATAATATATAATAATATTGCTTTCAAGTAAAATTGAACTTTTGACATATATATTTCGCGAACGAATTTATAAAACGTTAGAATTGCCAACTCTCACTATAACTTATAATAACCATTGATCTTTCGTTCTAGTCCAACGGCCTTAATTTAACAAAACGGCAAAGTTTGCTCAAAAGCATTACTCTCAACGCCAAGGCTTAACTGCACGAGGAGGTGTTGAATCTACAATTTATGCCATTTTATGTAGCCACCAAGGCAACATTACCCTCCGGGTTTTGCCACATTTCGAAATTATGAAAATATAGTCGTTCGAGTCAGAAGTTATATCCGGCCCTTACGTTTCCTTCCACCGAAAAAAACTTTGTCCTTGTTCCCGACAGGACTTTTTAATTTTATCGCTCTCCGTCTCCGTTGTCGGGGGCTCCGTGTAAATTAAATTTTGATTCGAAAGGAGCAATATAAATATAGCTATGCTCATTAGTCTCATTTTATGGTAATTGCTTCGATAAAGTCCTTGTCTAAATTTAAATGAATCAATTATTATATGCAATGAAAATATAACACGGTATTAAGATATTATTCATCACGTGGGCGACAGGCAATGAGTTTAACATATTGAATCTGATATGCTACATATATTAGCTGTCATGCGTGTGATAAATATTATAATATCCTAATACCATAAATTATGCCTCACAAAGGTAACTGTAATATTGAGTTTTATCGGCATTTATAAAATATTTATTTAATAACGACAAATAAAAACATGTAAACACGTAAAATAGAATAGTGACTTACTGATTAGTATTAAAGCGACAAAAATATATCATATTTTTCTCAAACAAATATTTTAAAGGGTTTTACACTATTATGACTAAGACTGTATATAGTATTTCCGTTGCGAATATCAACAGTGTAGATGCGGAATTCGCATTGACTATAACCATTGTCGTTAATCTCAAATTTCGTGGAAAATAACAGTTGAACCAATTTTGCAATTCAGATGTAGCTAGCACACCTTGTGCTATTGTGCAGGTTCAAAATTAAACGACAATTTTGCCGTTGTTGTTGACATCATTTCCAGGGTTAATTTTAGGGTTTTGTAACGGCTGTTGTTGCCCAAGGACGCATGTATAACACTAAAAGTGCCATCTGACTCCGCACGGGGTCATTTAAGAATTGAAAGTTTATGTTAGTAATAAAACTTTAAACATAAAATGTTTATTTGCAGATTTTTAAGTCTGTTTAATCACAAGTATGCCATATACAGTATTCTGCAGAACCCGTCTTTGGAAGTTTATAAATTATTTTTAAGTAACAGTATTAGACATTAAGTCTTCTTAAAAAAATAAATCGAGGTGACTGCTTAGCTGGACCAGATCGGACGATCGAAGTGAAAGCTGCAGTTTTTATGTGTACTTATGGAAAGTTCTGGGGTGAACACTTGTGTATTCCAAGTCAGAAACAAAGTGGGAATTCCTTGTGGAAGTTCTGAACAGAAGTAGAAGTAAAAGTGATTTTTATATTGGAGCGTTACGGCTTAATATACATTCTTCCTCGATTTATTTATTATTCTAAATGATTTATGGCACAACTGGAATCTCTGTTTTATCTGACAAATATATTATTAGGGCAGGTACTTTTTTCGTAAAAATGCGTAAGTCCGGCAAAAATTGAACTGTAGTTTTATTATCTACTAACAGATAATGATTTTTAGTGTATGAGTTTCAAGTTGCATGTATGCTTATTTTACTTTTTATATGTATTGTAAATCTTATGTTGGGACATGACAGACTTAATGCATTACAGCGGGGTAAACACCAAGCGCGTATGGTGAGATAGTTTCCCTTTCGCTCGCTCGCGTGTTAAGTAACGAGAGTAAGTGAGAGATAAGGGCGAAATGCACGTCCTTATCTCTCACTCACTCTTAACACGCGAGGGACACTATCTCATCGTACGCGCCTGGTAAACACAATCAACAACTATTAAGTAAGTAGTGAGACGTCAGACTTAAATCAGTCTGTAAATCTACTTCCTTCAGTTTATTGGTAGGTACAGGAATTAGAACAATTATTTGATAAAAAAACATGTTTCATAGATCGATATTTTTTATGAAAAACATGACAGAACCGAAAATATTTTTGCTACATTTTTTAAAAATTAGATTAAGTGTCAACAAATTCGTGTCTTACATATTTTATTACTTAGGAATAATTTAAAATAAAATAAAAACACGTAAACATACATAGTCAAATTTAAAAGCAGGCTTGCCTAGAGTAGGGGGGAGACGGTGCAAATTTCTGGGGCCAGTTCTTCTTGAAGTACTCTGGAAAAAAATATATTTATAAAAAAATAAAAAGTGACTCGTACCAAATTAATATGCATTACAAAAAAATACATTAAATGCTTATTATTTGTCATGGGGTCAGAATAACATTCCATTAATTTTGTTAACATATAATTATTTGTATATAATAAATTATATAACAATACAATTTCAAGGATATTGTGTTGCTGGTGGTGCATCCCATTCAATCCAATGACTTTGAACACAAAAATCACTATTAAATACGCTACTAGGGACATAGATTTAGAGCATATTATTTGGGGGTGCATACCCTTGGTGACGCAGCATTTATAGACTATGCGTTCTGGTGTCGTCGTCCTCAGAATGTGACATAGACTTTTATGTCTGATTCTCTAAGGAGAACATCTTTCCATGAACGCAACTGTCATATCGCTAGATGATGCCGTTAGAAACCCTCTTTGATAATCTCTGATGGGGCCAGCCGGCCAAGGACGTGCTAGCATGCTATGAGGCCTGCAATGGTGGTCCGATAAGCCAAGAGTGCATTATCCTCTCTGCTCCGCTTGACGATTCAAGATACACTATCTGGCGTGGCTCACAACCACACTAATTTAAAAATAAATCGGAAAATATTAATATACAAAAAAACTCAAAAAGTAAAATATTCTTGTTTATTTTTGCATACATTCACCAAACATATTGCAATGCATTATTCATTTTTTGATTTCAGTACTCAAATTATTAAATTTAATCTATTGGATTTTTAATGTCGCATTGAATTAGCAAGAAATCGTATATTATAGCATCCTAGCGCGTCTTTGTAGCATTATAAAAAGTTATTATATTTAATCAATGATGTAATTCAACGTCTTTATTGGCACAAAATAAACCATTTGTATTTGCTTGTTTGCTATGGGTAAAACTTGTGAGGGACATGAGGCTTATAGAACTTTCGGTCACCCTTGGTCGTGAGACAAACATCACGGTGTGTTATTCCTCGACGTTTCTTAAGCAAACAACTTCGGATTTTGTACAAACAATCCGTCCTATATTGGCAAATCGTTCTAGCAATTACTACAATAATGGACGTGTGGGCGAGAATATATACGTGGTTAAGATGAGGTATATTTGTAAGATAGCGATCGATTCACAAAGAGACTTGATAATAAAAAAATACCAGCATCGCTCTCTATCAGCTCTGATATATAAAACATTTATCGAAGTCATAATTTGTTCAATTAGAAAATGCGAGTTCAATTTAGTGATTTTATTAGTTTCTTAGTATAATTATTTATTTGATATATATTATAAATTAACATAGATTTCCTTTCAAGATAAAAACCCGTATTTTTACTTTTATGTTAAGGCGTGAAACGTCTTATTTTTTCTAGGGTGCCTATTGTTTCGAAATACAAGAAGGGATGAGATATTTTCTCATGACCCACATAAAGCTCATTACGGATAGAATGTTTTTTTCAGATTAAAAAAGAGTTATGTAATGGTACAACTGGTTAAAGGGTTACACGATCTTAAATAAAGTCACGTACTTAATATTCCAAACGCAATTGTAACTCGTTAGGATGGCACGCAGCAAACAGTCTCATAAATCTAAGTTTCGAGCTATACACCTTCGTGTTGAATCATTTTTACATTTTCCATGACTTTTTAATATGAAACATGTTACATTCACACACATGCAGTAAATCATACTCGACCACAAATTCGTCTCTAGAGCAATAAATACGCTAGCCCTTGGGCCTTTATGGTCTGAACCCTTCTCGCCCTTTAATACAAATAGAGACCTTAGGTCTTTTTATTGCGCACGCAGTTCCACAACCTCGGACAAAGAATACAAAGCATGTAGTATAAAACTCAATGTACGTTTTTGATAGATTTATTAAACTCAAATGATTTAAAAATCTTGTAGTGTAATAATAAATTAATCATAACACAATATTTATATTTTTATTAGATATATTGAGATATTATATTTTAAGAACAGAGAATGCAAAATAAATTTGTTTAACTTTGAGCAACTAAATATTGCTCATTCTTCAGACATTGAGGACGACTCACTGGATAAATTCGAGTTCATTGAGTGAGCTGCCTCAAGATCGTCGATTAAGTATGGGGTCGGGCTACAAACAGAATCCTTGATTCTGCTTTAAGAAAACTGACATAATTATTTTAACGGGTATGCCTATGAACGAGAGTCGGCAATTTTCGATGAAATTTTGTCTTTACAAAAGAGCATGGCCAGGAGCTGACCACCATAGAACTATTAGTTCTGTATCGTGAGCATCAGCACGAGACTATATAAAAATCTCGTCTGAAGAGGAGCGAAAAAAGACTGAAAAGCCCTTTACTTCATAGGAATATTAGTAAAATGTGGGAAACAGTGTAAAATTTCGTAGAAAAGCAGCACCCGAGTAAAATTGTAGCCTCAAAAGGAGGTAAAAGTAAATGCCATTGTATAGGTTCTTAGTTAAAGTACCAAGAACAGAAAAATATTTCTAGATATACACAATTATTTTAAAATACATTTAATTAGTAAGAAATATAAAAAAATGTATGTGTATTTTGTTATAAATATTTTTAGGTTTTGGAACGATTATGATAATTCGGTTTATAAGCATAACGAGTTATGCTTATAAACCGAAGCTTTATTGTAGTAGTTATTTATGGTTTAAAGAAAGAAAAAAATATAGTTACTGAATGAATTCACAAGGGTATTTTCAACACACATTGTTACTGCAACTATGGTTTGGTAAACTAAAGGCCACGTGACGTAGATCCTAGAAAGATGTTAATGTTAATGTTTACAAATTTTATTAGGTGTGTCTTTTAACAATATAAATATCTTTCAAACATATTTATGTGTAAGAATTGCGAACTACTATATACTGCTTTATAGGAGTATTGATTTAACACTACTGAGTTTTCTTGAGGATATTCTAAAAAAAAATGTTTTTTTGTCATACCTTTATTTATTTATTCAATCTTCTTAAATATATTTGTTTAAACGCTTAACGTTTAATTTGTTACACTGTTAATAGTGTTGCTATGTAGGAACGGTGTATTAAAATAAACGTAAACAAAGGAAATACATTTTTAAATATAATTATTAAAAATAAAAATTGAATTGGCCCGATTGATTTCCGAGCTCCTAGTAATACATTCTTTTGTTTGGAGGCTTTGACTGTCGACCAATGAAAAATAAGCATTTGAATATTAAATAAGATTGCCCATAGCAACGAGAAAATAATTTTCATTAATTTTTCGTGTACGTTGTTAGATTTGACTGAATATAAATATTCAGATTGTAAATTAACTAAGTGCGTTTTAACTATATAAATTAAATATATACATAGTGGGCGTGTGTAATACTAATTAAACTATATAAACAAATTTAAAAAAAATCTTTGTAGTGAAATATTCTAATTTGAAGTGAGACCGAAAAGTGAGTTTTTTTGATTTGTATAAAAAATAAAAATAAAGGTAATTACCGTAGAGAATTAATTATGTTGATTGGCATCTCTTTTTAACTGATAAATTGTCACAATACATAATATTTTAATTGTTTACCATGAGTAAATGTTATTAGATCTTTCATTGCTTCTGAAAATTATATGTGAACGATACTATACTTTTTGTTCAAACGAATATCAGATTTTTCATTTTTACTACCATGTTAATCATACCATTGTAATATGTTCAATTAACTTTGGTATGTATATCTTTAATTAGCAAATTACTGCTCTTTCTCTTCTAATATTTTATCTTAAAAAGTCAATAGAAATTTTGTTTAAATAAAATATTATGCACAATCATAATTTAAAGTATTTATATTGTTATTCATATTAGAAAAATCACTCGTCTTATTTATTAAGGATCCATTTTTATCTGCCCTACAATTATTAAGCAACAGTATTCCTATGTGATAAAAGAGAGTAAAAGTTAGCATTAAACCGATTGAAGCTTTTATGGCTTGTTGAATTTTAATTGGACGATTTCAACGTTAAAACGTTTAAATATAAGAAAAAAATACATTTGCTAACTGCCATCAGAATTGGGGAGTCGCAGTCCGTAAAAGTCCATCAGGGATAATAAATCGTTGTTAAGAGTGGCCAAACAAAATTAAATTCGCCGGCGGCGACCTAGTACCATTATTCTGGAATTAACTAATTGAATTTATAATATTTTGCTAAAACTGATTTATGTTACAGCTAGAGATACATTTATAATATTTTAGAGTGGGATAGTTACCGGTGAGCATTAAATATTAATAGGATTGTTTTCCGAATTAAACAATATACATTTTTATATAATGGCAATATAATTTATTATATACTTTTTCTTTGAAAAACCAGCAAAAAAACTGTTCTAATTTATACATGGAAAACCATGGTATTAATTACACAATCAAAAACGATTTAATGAGAGTTTTTCCTAAAGCAAAAAATCTGAAATATAAAGTTTAATATTTCATTTCCGTTTGAATTTTCCCCTTTTCCGCGGACGTTAGAGCATTCTACACACTTTTGCACCAAAGAGCCTTGCATAATTTTTCAATCAAGATAAACGTTCCCACTTTTTTCACGCCCCCTCGTTACACAGACTCCGTAAATTTTCCTTATCACGTTCAATTCTTCGCAGAAGTGAACCATATATTATATTAAACATATCAATGATATCAGTGTTATAAATGACCATTTTTATAAATAAATCTGAAAAATAGAACCCAATCATTACAAAAAATATTTAATTGCATTAAAAATGAAAAGTACAAGCAAAAGTATACTCTTATTATTTTTAGATCTAAATACAGAATATTTTATTTATTTTCAATAAACGTCTATACAATAAATACTTTTAACTTGCCTAATGTTTGTAGACATGTTGAATTAAACAGAATTTATCAGCTATAACTCGTTTTAAGCTTTATGTAGCGTGAACGAGCGACCTCACTCAGTGATTGGGAGCGGTGATCGCGTAGAGTTACGCGATGAACCGATTTTATGAACGGGTTAATCAATTTTACAATATTTGCAATTAATGAATTAGGCTTATACAGTCTAATCTATACTAATTCGAATTGTAGTCTTACTTTCTCATAATTAAATCGTGCATAATTCATCAAAAATTAACTCTACTTTTTCTTAATTTTAATCCAGTTGTTTGGTCATTTAGATTCGTTAGATATTAAACTCTTAAGTTTGCACTCTATCTCCAATCAACTAATGAGTATTATTTTATCGTAGATATTGAAATTTTACACCAGGCATTACCAATATTTTTATAAATTTCACAATCCATAATTAGTATTTGTGTCAGTGGTTTTCATTTATGTTTAAGGACAAAGCTGTTTGTTATTATTTGGTGTGTGTGCAACAATTAAGATTGTTCACGTACTTTGTATATGTTAGTTATACTTAATTTTTTTTCTGTGTCTGCGTCTGCTGGACCAGAGAACGTAAGAAAAAAGTAGCTACTTTTTTGTCTTAATAGTTGGCCAAACAAGTTGGAGAGCTCTTTGAAGCTCTTATACCTTGAAGTCAAAAATGGATGTTTAAAGTGTCAGGGAAAGTGATCGTTGGTTATTTGCGAACCTGTATTTATATCCATTACCTTCCATAATGATATTTTCTTGTTCACCCCCTCTTGGTGCAACGGTTAATTTCAAAGGCTCTAGGGCGTACTTAGATTTGTTCACACAGTATTTTTTTTTATATGTGGCAACTTCCCGTCATCTTATATAATACAATAACGCGCACAGTCTGAAAAATACAAAGTGTTGTCTTTTGTTAATAACGCTTACATTTATCAAGAATTCTAAACTTAAATCTGAATAAATTAGTTTGTTTTTGTGTTACGTACCCGCTGATGTTTATGACTTGATAACGTAATATTATGATTCACACGCTTGTGCATAAATTTATCTAAAAAAAATTGAACGGCTTATACATGGCGATTTATAAATGCTATATTTGTTTCGAGATCGATCTCTGTTCATCCCGTCACTAATGTATGTTTAGGGACTGCTCGGTGGCCCAATTATTAAATCGATTCGTGGTCCCATTGATGACCCCACAGATTTAACTGCTTGCCTAAATGTGGTCCGTAGGTCATCCATTTTAAATGTATATATTACAGCTTGATACATTGATTGAATAAAGGGAGTTATTTACGGAAAAAGTACATTATAACAATTTTAATCAACTAACAATAAAATATTGAAAGGTAGGTTATAATATTTTCAATATTTTTCTACCTTTTTTTATAAAATTATGATAAAATTAGTATTTAAAAAATATGTATGTCATCCATGATTAGATTTTCATATAATGCTTTAAAGATATTTGTAAATAAAAAGTGGTTTGATTTTGTTATCTGCAGCAGCTTTTCCAAGTGTATCATTAGCTACTATAAAACATGGCCTTAAGATTTTTCTAGTCATGATATATGAGTGATTTATTAATTTTTAATAAGCTCTTTTTATTTTATTTTAGATCTGCTATCTTGTTAGGAATTCTATATATTAGTTTATATAAACAGTTGCGCAATAAAATAAAGCGCAGCTAAATTGAAAATATTTTTTTCGAGAAGTTGAGGATTCACTGTAACAGTAGGCATATGTAATAGTTGACTGTTTTTTCTATGTATTGCTTATTTTTAATTACTAATTTAGTATGTTATAATTTATTTAAAATACTTGAACCGTATCTTACTGCTACATAAAATTTTACTTACGACTTATCTCGGCAATATAATCGAATATCTAAATTACATTAGCACCATTTACCACCTAATATTCCAATTTACCCTTTACCCAATTGTTTAGAAGCAACAACACCTTTGCTAAGTGTGGTCCTATTCTAGCAAGAGAGGTAGAAAAATAAAGATAGATATCAGTTGTATTAACAGTACAAGTGTGTATTTACATGGCTAATAAAACTACAAAGCTTTAATTTAACTCAAAAGGTGGTCTTTATTTTTTTTCCTAATTAATTAATAACGCTTAGTTTTGAGATCTTTTTGAATTGTGGTGACATTACATTTGGAATGACATATTATCAGGTAGTTTAAACACTCACAGTATCATATATTAGGTCAAAAGATTGATATTATTTAATAGTACATGATAGAGATCAAAAGCATGCATTACAAATATAATTTTCCGTTCTATTTTATATATCTATCTGATATTTATTTATTCCATAAACGAAGATTACACAGTACTTTTCCCCCAAAAAAAGTTGTTATAACACACGGCTTTCACGTTTGTAGTTTTAAACATCTACTCTATTTATTTGAGACTTTACACTCAATGATAGTAGTGAAGTTTAAATATTTTTTTATTACAACTCTTTCAATTTTTTTAGTTTATATTTAAACAGTAATATTTAAAAAAATATAATAAAATATGTAACAATGATATTTTTGGTAAATTTCAATATCAACATATTTTAGCCTTAATCTATGTTTAAACTATCTCTCTTATACTGTTCTCTTTAACATTTTTTTATTACAAGTAAAATATTTAATAAACTCGCTTATGTTAAACAAAAACTGTGAATAATCAAGCTAAAGCTACAAAAAAGGCTTTGTTGCTTTATATAGATTGCGAAAAATAAATACAAGATTACTTCCAAGCCCACTCTTCAAAACAAATCGAGTTCTCCTTCTCTCAATACATCACCACTGTGCGATTTCTGTTCGACCGAAAGTGATACAATGTCGACGATTTTCCTCACACAGTTTTCCCTTTTGCAACGCTCTCCAACATTTATTGCTGTAATAAATCCAAAGACGCTCTTGTGTTTTTTTTTCTACATCCAAACGAACGCGAAAGCTCTTCCAGCTCGTCTAGAACAGACAGCTCAATAACGTAGGTTCGATTTCAGACAAGTGACGAGCAAAAAGCTAAGCTCGTCGTTCAAAAGATGACCTGAAACCGTAGAATGATTTATCAGCTTCGGTAATAATGCGTTAAAGTCAAAGCCAATGAATGAGGTTTAATAATGACCGTTATCTATGGATGGTGAAACGATTTATAACTTTGGAAAGTGACGTTTGTTTATTTATTTTTGCGATCGTCGAACATTTTTGAATATTTATGGAACGTTTCAGAGCTTTCAAAGCACACTGAACATATTAAACGTAGCACGTATAGAGAGCTTTTATGGTGAAATAAATTTTATGTAACGGTGTGTGTGTGTTTATAGTGCGCAATAAAAAATTACAATTACATAGTCATTATTGTTGAGAAAGCAAATAAAATGCATGTTCATTAAAGTAAACTATGATATTGATAATATTTGATTAACTTTTTTTATTTAGGCATAGTAAAATACAAAATAATTATTAATTTATTTTTTAAGTATTATATTAAGTTTGTAATTGATTGTTCTAAATATTATTATATATTTTTTTCAAGAGTATTTATTGAAATTAGTATTAGGAATTTATTCATTAGATGTTTTGGGGTCTAGTCATTTACGTAGAAAAATAAGATACTTTAAATTTAAACCAATCATTCCAGCTGACGAGCGAGTATTCCCCGTTAAAAGGAAATATAGACGTACTGTTCATGTTGGCTGGGAAAACTGGGAAATTAGAATTTTCTCGTTGAATACGTTACGTTCGACAACGGCTGTAATAAATTAAAGCTTGTAGCATTCGCCTCTATCACTCTCCTTTCATTCTTGGTATTGTGTTACGGTTTCGTAGCATCCTGTATAATTTGTGGAATGTACGAGCCAAATCACCGTTGTATATTAGAACTTACAAGGTGCCTCCAAAACAATCAGTGTAAAAAAACATTGTATAAAGGAAAAATTATTATTATCGAATATGGGAATAAGGGCGTGAGCCTTTGAACGATTGAATCTCCGTATTTTTTTTTCTAAAAATTTTCTCAGTTTTCCTAGATGTTAGCTGTGTGTGTTCAACGAATCGAAAATAATGTACCGTGACCTGAATTGGCGTAACGTCAGTGATTTTCAAATAAATAAAAATAAATATATTATTATATAGAAAACGGAGTTTACATTAAATAAACAAATATTATATATACATTAAAAATCACGTATAATGTACTGATATAAATATTTGCAAAACAAGAATGGAATTATGTCGTTGAAGTGTTAATCGTTCAGACATTGGCAGTTTTAAACCGAGTTTAATGCCGTGCGCTAATGGTCAATTAGGACAGATATTCAGAAATATTGGCTAACTTTATAGCGCCGGCTTTAGAATAATTAATGACAATGGTTTCAAGAAGATGCTGAAACGTCTCGCACATAGAACGTGCCTTTGTGACGATTATTAAGTAAATATATTTTAAATGAATATTTTACATTAATATAAAATATAATCAGATTTATTTTATCTTTTTATCTTTAAATTTAATATGCCTCTACCTTCTAAAAAATGGGATATTCGCATATCACCTTTTTTATATTTTTAATCACATACTAGAATTTATTAATATTTTTTATAAATAGCTATTATGTAACTCAATACATTTGGTGGAATGATTTAAACTATTCTAATGTTTCTTTTTCTTTATAATAATAGCTTTACATTACAATAACTGTATAATAAATAACGGTTATGGACACTTCTTAATTTTTTAATCAAGTTTATAGACTTTAAAATATATTTAAAACATTTTTTTAAGTGAGTTTATCGTTTATACTCATGAGCTTTATTACTTCTTCGTACTAAAAATTATTGACACCATTTTAATGCATATTGATTGATAAATTCATTTTTGACATTACCATAAACAGTTTCTGCTCTCAAACATAAATCAATATTAGGTATTGACACGGATATTTTAAACACACACTGTTTAGGCTATGGCTACGCTCTGTAACATTTCACAGACTCTAGTAAGAACTGAGATTTTGACAACCGAGTAAAAAATAACTCATTTCTATTGCCCTATATTTAATAATTTAATGTTCAAAGTATCTGTATATTATTGTTATATAAAACAAATTAGAATAATAATAGGATAATATACCTTATTTTAAATTACGTTTTGAATATATGTTTTTATATTATAATACTATCAATTTGTATTATATCTAAGAAAGGGAACAGGGGAAAAAAATTTAGCACTATGATATTTTTTGTAGTTTATCTCTACTCACAATCCACTCTCGCTATTAATAGTGTATTTTTATTGTTATCTTTCTTTTCATTGTATTAGCTAAATGCATAAAAGAATTAGCTAAATTTTGTATATTTATTTACATTACAGCCTTTCAGTATACAATATAAACAAACGTTTACGACTAAAAATATTTGTTTACGTGTGAAATATAAATTATAGATGTTATCTTCATTCTTATAATAATATTATTAAATAACCTTTAATATATGTACATATTTATTATTATATCACACAATGTATTAATTTATTATTCCATCAACAAATATTATATTATATATTTTCATGTTAAGTTTTTCAATAATAAGTTTTTCTTGAGCAATGCATGAAACTTTTCGTTTTTGTTTTCAAAGAATTACTTCCGCACACCGATTCGTTCGGCTAAAAGGGCAATGTTTTAAGCTTCCAGGTCAAAAATATTATTTTTTGTCTGAGAATAATTTCGTTTAGGTTGTTAAAGGCGTCGTTAGGGTCGATTTTCATATTTTGAACGTGTGACCTCCGGTTGCGACCCTACACTTTGAACGGAGGGTTTCGCGATATGGAAATTCTAATGACGCCATTGGAAAAATGGTTGGGAAATTAGGCGAACGCACAATGTTAACTATGAGATGAAATTTCCCTTGAAGGGAGATTTTTTATTATTATCATTCCCTTCGTTGAAGATCGCGGCGACCGTAAATTAGAGGGCGGGTAAAAAAAAGCTCTCAAAGACGTCGGTATCGCGGTTGTATGTAGCAATTTTTTTTAATATCGTTTGATGGATGAAAGAGTATTTTTTTTTGGTAAACGTTTAATCTATACTTGCAAAGTTTACTGAAGTGGTCGAAAAAGCGATGATAAATTAATAAATTTATTTAATTTTACGCTTACCTTGAGCTTAACGCTCCCTTAATTAATTATGATTGGCAAAAGCTTGTTTGTAAATAAATAAAGAGGGTCTCTGAGTTCAGAATAGCTTTTATTAGTGTTAAGTATTTATATAAGAAAAGTAAGGCTAAGATAAAAATATTCAGCGATGAAAAATATATTTATTGCTTCTTTTCAATTACTTCAACTCATGTAAAATAAAATTTTAATCTAAAATAATTTAGATCATATCTGTTTATTCAATGGAATCGAATGAACGTTGTTGACGATTTATTTATTAATAGTAATTCCTTTAAATTTAATGTCGACAATTTTCAGTGAATCGTAAAGACTAATATCATTTTTATTATCACGTTTTTGATGTGTAACAAAGCATTTTCTCTCTATAACTGGCGGGTGGTCCTCATATGATGAAATTCGTAATTTATTGTACTACCGTTAATGTCGATCGCTAGCTTATAATACTGTTTAATATTTTGTAAAATTATTTTTTAAATAAATATCCAACAAATAATGTTGGTATTTTGTAAGATAAGCACGGTAACTTTAAAAGCAAATTTATTGCCCATGTAAATTCTAAATATATTTTGTATAAATGCAATATAAAATGGCTAATAAAAAAATAAAAATAGAGAAATTATTATTATAAGAAGCTCTATTATGAAATAGCTATAGTTAAAAAATAACGGGACAACAAGCTATGCAAGACTTCATAAAGGGTCATAAAATTAATAATTTTATGTCCAACAAATATAATAAGTCAGCTTACATTTACAGTGCTTAACAATTTGCACCCCACAAAAAAATGGTCAGTCCTGGATATCGATGCTGAGCAGGTAGCGTGCATCCCCGAATTGCATATTCCTGAGTTTAAGCACTTTTGCCAAATTTACAACATCGCAAACAAATCCCCGGTAAAATAGAGGTACTTTTCAAAGGATTAAGGTACTTTTCAAAGGATTGTATATATGTCAGAACTTTACCATACTTTATTAATTTCTTCAGGGAATTAATTACAGCACTACTACTTCTCTTCTGGCTTCGAAATCGCACATAGTAAAGCTATGCCGAATCAACTGTACGGCCACATTTAGAACTTTTTTACTTACAATTGAAATATTAAAAACTTTTTCATTATATAAATTATAAATAAACGCTTAAGCCGTCTAGGTCCCCCCAAAAATATTTATTATTTTTTTAATAGTTTTAAAATAGGTTGAATTATTAAAGTCATATTTTTGTTTATTTAACTCTATTTATATACACATGTAAAAATATCAAATAATTTAAATAAAAACATATTATAATTATAACGCTTTATAAGCGATTGGGCGATGCGTAAACATTCTGTTTTTTAAAAATACAACAATAGTATTTCACTTCAATGATATATAGGATTATATTAATGAATATTTTTAAGTGTATTTCTTTGAAATAAATCTTTTTAATATATTTCTTGTGAACATATAATTAAATTAACACGTGCTATTGAAACGCTGCTGTAAAAAGTTCATTTAGACCTGCAAAACTTTTATTTGCTGTTTAAACCCATACCTAACCTAAACAAACTAACGAAACCCAAGTCGACTTTCATTAAAGTTTAACAAATAACTATAGTTTTATAACTATAATTAGCTTAATTCGATTAAGTTAGGTTAAATTTATTTTAAATTTTGTAGAATCCGCTTACCAATGTGACGTAGCAATTTCGTAAATTTTTGTGAGTCAATATAATTTTACTGATATTAAACAGTGAAATTGTAAAGTAATTGCTTAGTACATTTTAACTGGCTGAGATAATTAAATTATATTTATACTAGTAAAAATACATACAAAATTACTACTTATTTAAATAAAATGAGTTTACGATATTTTCATATATGTATTTAATTATCTGGGAACCTTTTTTATAAACCTAAATTAGCAAAACTCAATTTAAATCTATTGCAATGGAAAAATTATCAGTCGATTGCAAAGAATAATTTTATGTATTATATGTAATGAATTTCAACGTTATTAATATGAATATTAATTTAAAAATAATATTTACTCAACACCAGTTTATTTATAAACACCCTGTCTGTGTAAATGATATTGCAGTCCATAAAGATATTTTTGAAAATATAATTTTTAATTTAGCGCCAAATTTAACGAGACCTTTACCATCGTGAATAATTTGGAATTCGCGACGTAAAAATTCAATAAAACATTAAAATGCGGGATGACTTCCCCTCAACCAGAGGCCGCCATTTAATATACAAATTTCCGCATTGAGAGGTCCAAATGACGGCAGGGGCGGAGGTGGGCGGAGGGCAGGCAAAATATATAATGAAAATCTGCGATCGGGTAGTGGAGAAGAAAGGAGAGGCGGAGAGTAAATAAAAACAATCCGGGGTCCGCGTTTAATATTCAGCGGGTCAGAGTTGCCCCCTTGAGGGGCCGCGGTCACACTTACGGGGACTCATTCGATTCGGCGGGAGCATAATTGAAAATTTCTAGGGACTGAAGGGTCGGATTGGTTTTTGAAAGAAAGGTTTTTTGCGTAGTTTGGATAGAGGGTCGTATGCGAAGAAAAAACATACTAGGAAAGGTCTATAATTTTTGAAACTTTTATTGAAACTGAATAAATTTGCTCAGTCTATTTTTATGTATAGTACGAAACTTTTAATCTAGTTTGCCTTTTGAAGTGGCTGTTAATTCACAAGATCTAAAAAAAAACAGCATTATGCAACTTAAATTTTCCTACATGAAAGTTAGTTTAGAAAACCAGTGAGTCATTAGACAACAAGCTGTTGGTTTACAGATATATAGTGGGTGACTAATTTCTAAGAGACCTGGATTTGAATTATATATGGATTAAATTTGTATCACTTTTGCTAAATCGAAATTAGTGATTATTATATAATTATATTTGTGGTGATCACACACGTTTGAAAAATGCTTAAGGTGCCCGGTAATCGGTTCTAAAGTAGCACTTTTTTCATTCTCTAAACATTTTTTTTAGATTTTAAAGTTTGGATCTCAAGTCGACATACTCAGATGTTTTCTTGAAATTTTAAAAACTGCATCTCCAAATCAGCAATTTGCATCTATTTAGTTCTAAAGTGCTGTAAAGTATTACATCCAGATACTTAATTATTTTGTTTGTATGTTCCAGGTACTAAATTGATCTTCCGCTGAACTGGTCTATTTCATTTTATACAGTTGCGCTTGCTTTCTTGAAATACTTTTTACTCTACGAAAATATCTACGTCCAATATGTATCCAAAGATAACGTCAAAACTTTTGCAAAACCTTGCAATTTTAAGTTCAGTTTATTTATATATGAATAGAGAGATTTATAAAACACATAATTTATAATAATTGGGCCGAGGATAGTTTTCCAGATTCTAATCCTTAAGAAATACATACATTTTTACAAAGCACTCCATAAATCGTTTAACTACTCTATTTCGGCTCAGTCACCACACATTATATAACATTACTGTAGGTTAAATCGACTTTTTCTGGCAGCTATTAAATTCACTATTTCTATTTCAACTAAAAATAAATCATTTCATTTTCTGAATTTTGCTTTAGCACACAACATCTGCTGATCGATAATGTAATCAAAATAAACAAGTGGACGTCCAATAGCTTTCATAAACAATTTCACAAATCCCAATTTCCCCCCAACAATATTGGGTGTCACATCTGTCGTCACTGATACACTTGTAATGTTTTTATAACTACTGGCACTGATTTTAACTTTATCAACTATTCTCTCATCAGAATATCTATCAAAAATGGCCAACCGAGCATTTGATGAAACGGCAGCCGGTCAAAAGAGCGTGCGTCAAATGAGCGCCGTCATATAAGCGCTGCATTATAAGCGCTGCGTCATAAGAGCGTTGACCAAAGTAGCGCTGTAACAAAATAGCGTGCGTCAAATGCGCAGAGAGTCATATGAGCGCTTTAAAAAAGAGCGCACGTCATAAGAGCGCAAAAATACTTGGAGAATATCAAGTAATGAATATTTTAGGAATTAGGTATATAAAATATAAGTAAATTGTGAGAAATTCACAAAGAATTAAAATTCACAAGATATAGGCGGTAAAATTAGTATTTTATGTGCCAGAGCGTAATGACGATTAAAATGACTAGTCAATGAAAACATTATTATTTATTAATTATTACGTACATTCGAAAGTATGGCTTCCCATCCCCATACGTACGATATATTATATATATATTTTGCACTAAAATGAAAAGCTGATTTTAAATCTATCATTAGATTTGTTCGGTAGTGTTTCATTAAATTGACAAATATATACCTACTCTACCTGCAATGAATGCATAAAGTTTAGGGCAGGTATAGACTTTTTTTTTGCTATTTGACGCCATACCTTTTTTTGCTATTTGACGATAAACAGTTGGTTGGTTTTTGGGTATATATTTTATACGACTACACTCTATCTCGAATAACGACTGAGTACGAATATTATATAATATATTTCAGTTAATTAAACGATTATTGTTTTATATATTAAACTGTAAGAACATTAATCTATCATTAATCATACACATATGACATATGTTTGTATATCGAAAATTTAGGTTAATTTAGTATTTTAATGAATTATTGTGTTTAGTATACATACATACTATAGAGACAATTCAATCGGTCAAAATGGGCGATGGTCTTTTGGGCGATACAATAAAAATGCATTACAAATAAATGTGATGCAAATCATGAACTTATAATTAATTAAATTATTAACATAATTTAATACATATTAAATATATATATATATATATATATATATATATATATATATATATATATATATATATATATATATATATATATATATATATATAAATATACGTACATACGAAAATATAAGTAATATTTTTTAGATAAGAATTGAAAGATGAAAACATTATTTGGTCTAAACAAAATATATTATACATACATAAGATATATGTAAATATTTACTTATCATTTGTGCATATTTAATCATAAAATATCACTTAAACAGTTTGATTTTTTTATTCAAGAATTTAAGAGAGTTACCCGATATCATAAAACACTTAGGCTTAAGTCGGTAATTTTATTATAAATACCTACCTGATAAATGTTTATAGTGGGCCCTTACGCGAATTTTTTTTATGTTTTGAGCCTTGGAAACTACTGTGAGAACAAACTTTTGGAATTTCCAAAAATCGGATATTTTACAGTTATCTATTTTAAATTAGATAGGATAGTTATATATAAATATAATATTACAGAACTAGCGCTGATAAGTGTTTATCGTGGAATTTGCCCTTTACGCGATTTTTTTATATTTTGCGACTTATAAATTACTGTGAGAACAATCTTTTGGAATTTCCAAAAATCGCATATTTTACCGTTATCTATTTTAAACTGGATAAGGTAGTTATATATAAATATAATAACCAAGAAATAGCGCTGATAAATGTTTATCGTGGATTTGGCCCTTATCGCGAAATTGTTTTATGTTTTGAGCCTTGGAAATTAGTGTGAGAATAAACTTTAGTAATTCACAAAAATTGCATTTTACAGTTATATATTTAAAGCTAAATAGGCTAGTTATATATAAATATAATAGCGCTCAGTATACTTTTGAATTTTGACTGAAATCGTTCGCAAAAAGTTTCGTTGCGTCTTTGAAAAGTATAAAAAAAATACCACGAATGACTTACAACTATCTATAAGGATTAATCTTCTTTATAGATAACAATTTAATCTATAACAGTTTCTAAATGTGCGTGCCGCCAAAAAGTTTTTGGAGCTTAACAAATATGTAACATAAGGGAAAAAATATGATATCGATAACCAGGTAAAAAGGCAAGGACCCGGACAAAATATTAGAATATTAGACAGATTACTATTTTTTCTAACTGTTCTATTTGTATAAATACTACCCTTTTTGAAATGGACAAAGCACGAAATTCACAAAAAAATACTTTTATCGTAATCGCGAAAAATTAAAGTCTCTAGGAATAACACATTAAAACTAAATATCAGATTAAAAAAGTATCTAAAAAAAATCATACTGATTCACCAATTACTACTTTAGTTTTAATATCGTAAAAATAATTTTAAACAATTGCGTATCGTCCGTGTCATTCACCAATGTCATGCATTGTTATGCACCTGACAGCGGTGAATTTTTTTTGTTAAGTGTTACAATTAGGTATTTAAAAAATCATAGGTAACTTCCTTTTTGATAAATATATGATTAAAATGAATTTAGCAAAATTAATGGTATACCCCTTTGCAATCACATTTATTTTCAGATTATTTTTTTTTATCTTACACTTAGCTCTTAAAATTTATATTGTGTTTGTTTTCGACTTTCACGATAAAATGTAGTTGTCTAAAATAAATGAAAAAAAAGGTCGGACGACCTTTGTATACCTGCCAAGTCGAGTTGATAATTATTTGTCAATTTAATGAAACATTACAGAACAAATGTAATGATAAATTCAAAATCAGCGTTTCATTTTAGTAAAAATATATGTATATCGTACGTATGGGGATGGGAAGCCAAACTTTTGAATGTATGTAATAATTAATAAATAATAATGTTTTCATTGACTAATTATTTTAATCGTCATTACGCTCTGGCACATAAAACACTAATTTTACCACATATATCTCGTGAATTTTTATTTTTTGAAATTTCTCACAATTTACATATATTTTGTATACCTAGTTCCTAAAATATTCATTACTTGATTTTCTCCAAGTATTTTTGCGCTCTTATGACGTGCTCTCTTTTGTCAAACGCTCATATGGCTGTCTGCGCATTTGACGCACGCTATTTTGTTACAGCGCTACTTTGGTAAACGCTCTTATGACGCAGCGCTTATAAGGCAGCGCTCTTTTGACGCACGCCCATTTGTCCGCGCTCAAACATCAGTAGTTTCATTAAAAAAAAATCGAAAAATATTTATGATTATTTAAGTGTACTTTTAATTTATGATGTGTAAAAATATATAGAAAAATATGACAATGGCTTATTTTCACCTTATTTAAAATATTTCAATGACCTCAAAAATTTTTTTGTTGCACTTTAATATTATCAACGCTTCATTTAAATACTTTTATATTCACTTTTTAGCAAAATCGTTTATTCTCACCTTTCTCCTTGACAATCAATTTTGTTCTTAGTTTTGTATGCGAAACGCGGAACTCTCAAACACAACAAGGTGATGCCTTTGCACGCGCGGGCAAATTCAATAGACATTTAGATCTCGTCCCATTTGGAAACCTTTACATGTGTTTTTCTCTCTTCAGAAACGAAAATAGAAAAGCTCATATCTGACGTCATCGTCGGCTGAATCTATTGAATATTCCACCTCTGAGAGATAAAACTAGGTTGAATGCTAATCGGGGCACCCGGGCATAGTACGAGCGTACCCCGTCTTAAAGGAGAAGAGAGAGACTAGTGCCTACGCTTTTTTTGCAGCAGCGATGCCCTGATTTACCATTTGTTAGACGCTTTTCGCCGTGCAGATAGTGGAGATTTATTCTTGAATACCAAGTAGTCGCCGACGGGTAAAAAAGCTCGGTTCCGAACCGGAACGTATAGGTTCCGAGTCACGAGCCGGTAGGGATAAGGTTTGCTTCTTGTAACTTATAACGCGTATCGTTAAGGAGATGAGATGTGCTTCAAAAATATACAGGTTGTTCTATTAAAATATACTTTTAACAAATAAATAAATATATATAACTGTAAAACATTAAGAAGATTAATGTATAATATAAAAGCATTGCTTCAAAATTTTGATCCAACAGTCAAACGAACATTTTAGATTATTTGCCATTTTACGCATACAAGTTTTGGTGACTTTTAAGTTTTTAGGACCTTATATAGTAATAGATTAACATAAAATATTATTATTGTAAGAAATGTATATATTTTTCATAGACAATTATCCACACTTTCTCAAAATAAATAAATCACAATGAAAACAGAATCCGACCAATATCATTTAAGCTCGAGACCCTCTGACGGTCACCCTTATCTCGCCACTCAACCCTTGCTCAATATAAAAACGTCAAAAAAAGCAAAAATAAAGAAAATAGGCAGAATACCGAGAACGACGGAGTGTATACAAAAAGGCAACAACAACAAAATTATTAAAATATTCGCTGAAAAAAAGCGAAAGAAAGGGACGAGAAAATCCTGCCGCGAGGAAAAACGAGTATTAATAAATAATTTTGAGCGCACTCATATCGTAGACGGTGAAATATTTATACTCTCATATTGTATGTTGTAAAGATTGCGCATATTCATATACAATATGGGTTTTGGAATTTTTACATTTCATCACGTGGGTAAAGTTCATATACTTGTACTATGTATGTATGAGTTACACATACGATGTGTACTTATTTAGATATGAGTTTTATTTTGAAACCGCATGGTCAGTTCAATAGTCTATTAAAATATATATTTTTTTATTAGCACAATATTATAAGTTAAAAAGATTAACTTAGAAAAGGCTCGGCATTAAAAGCTCGCTAGCGATCAAAAAGCTCTCGGCAACTTCATTCGATTTTCGAACTCAATTTCATTACGAATAGGAAATCAAACGGACAATTTCTGCAAAATTTATAATAGACCTTTTCAATGCCACTCAATCACTTTATTGTTGATTATGTATTATATAAAAGGAATAAACAGCAAAACGCGTTGCAATAAATTGTCGCTCGTTACATCATTATGCGACAGGCAAAGTCAAATAAAAACCGTTAATATATATTCTTTAAATACATGAGAATTAATCTCATGCAGCAATTTTAATTAAAATTAAAAGTATAAATATCTAGCATATATGGTAAACTATCTAAGTACAGGTATGTTTTGCAACTTCTGAAATCGGCTCTGGTGTCACTATTCGGTGTGTTTAAACTTGTTGAAGAGGGCCACAGAATTTATGCCTTTCAGAACTTTCTACACGATTAGTAAACTTGTCGGAATAGATTAGAACTTGCATTTGCCAAGGAATTTCGATTGGTTTCATCTCTTCACTGTTAAAAACGAATAATAGAAAGCAGCTCTATTTAGCGATTTGTGTGTATAATATCAAATATTAATGTTATTTTTTTAATTGTTGCAGATTACTGAGACGAATCAAAGACGATAATGAAATAGTTGCTCAATAAACGAATTTAGCAAATGTAAATATAAACAATATAAAATTAATTATAATCAAGCGTTCAGTGCACAAATCGATATGTGATTTTAAAATACGTCTAAAATTAATATATGTATATACGAGTATTATAATAACTTTTGTGTCTAATCAAATGATCGTTGTTCACGCACTGGCACTTTGATGAACAACAAAACTTTCACGCATTACAAGAGCAGAAAAAAACGACTTGTATATTAAAAAAATAAAAATAAAATAAAAATAGTTTTTGTTGTTATAAAAGCAATAAATAAATGTAAATATCTTTGGATGGAACCGATGCAAGATGAAAGAAATATTGATCAAGTCCATAGATCTATACAAGATAACGCGATACATACACCTGAAGCACCTGAAGCGTCTGAACGCCTCAAGATGGAAATGCCTCGGATGTAGCATGTAACAGGAACACCCAATTTCATTTCTCTCACCTGTCTTTTTTTGCTGACCCTCCCGCTGCTGTTGTTGTTGTTGTGTCTGTCTGGCTCGTTGTTGTGTTTTCGACTCCTTTTCCGCACACATGAGCAAAAGAAGATGATGACGAATCGCCTCAGATATGCAGTCAACGTGTTTCTGGTAATCTTGCTCGTGGCAATACCGCATCGTTGCGAACCGAGAGATTCCGGTGGGAAGGAAGACGGTCGGCCATGGAACGGCACCGTGCAGCACCGGAGGCTGCGGTCCAGCTACTTCGGGAGCAGCGGAAGGTCCAGCGGGAAGATGTCTCTGGAGGCCGGAAGGGTGGAAATATTCGTCGGTATCGCAATGCCCTACAGCAACCAAGTGGTGCTGAGGGCCTTCAACAAGACCTTGGCTAACATATCGGCCGCGCTGATGGCCGGCGAGTATGGACAGGCACTGAGGAACGTGACCCTGCAGCCCTTCTTTGTCGAACTTCCTGAGAACGAAAGGTTAGTCTATTATTTTATTTAATTATCGAGCGGTATTTTATCGTATTTAAATTTCTTATTATTGTAGAAAAAGTAAAATTCTGTTCTGGTAGAGACCGGATCAGCTGACTCTTAAGGTCGGTCGACGGAAAACTATTCTCTCATTGACCAACAAATTTATATGCCTGTATCCAAAATAAAGTGTAGCGTTTATTGTACGGCCCATGATGAGTGATTTTGTACAGGAAATCTAAGCCCATATATAGTAGGACTTTTGTCCATATTTTTTCACAATTTTAGTTGTCCTAAAATTTTATTGCTCAATCACGAATTTACTTTTTTTTCAGGCTAGAAGATCTTGATCTTAAATTATATATTAAAAAAATCCGTGACTTATTTATAATGCGATTTAATTTCGATCTGAGATCTCGGCTTAGATTTCTTTTATTTAATTATTTCCAGAAATACAATATGTTTTTAGTGATAATTTAATACATACGCGCGTATGTCAGCATCATATAATGAAATGATTAGTATTCTCCTCATTAATTATTTCTGTATCTGATTCCATATTATCTAAATTATAAAAAAAGTCATTAAAAAATAATTTACACGAACTAAATGAGAATAGCGCCAAATGTATCATTATTGATCATAAAAATTTATTAGATAATATTATAAAAATAGTAATAGATAACTCTAATATTATTTCCATATTGAACTTCGTTGGCTTTAATTTATAATGGCTTGAAATGAAATCATAATTTTCTTTTCGTTGCTTTTTCTATTGGCATTATACGTTATCTTAGTTAACATATTCTTATATTTCGTAAGTTGGAATTCCAGGGTTTTATACTTAATTATTTATTATTATATTAAATGTCGATTTATTTTGGTAATTTTTAAATATTAGCATATGTGGCCCGTGATGCAAATCGAGTTTGATATGCTTGTTATAAAATATATGTTCCTCAAACAGGAGTGGATTTTTTTTTTATTGTGCGATAGCAGATCTTAATCTTTGGGAAAGCATTTAGTAACATCTGATACGTGGTTTGTCGATGCTTCCAGTCTTTTTTTTCAGATTTATCTCAATTTAAGATTACTTCAATAGTCTGAGATTTTAAACAAGCTGCGCATATCGCTATGACGGACATATGCCCTGATGTTTAATTAAAAATATACTTTTTTCATTTATCTCAAAATTTACATTTATGTGACACTAATCCAGATTTCACACTAAAATCTAAAATGATTATTACCCTTGAATTTTCACCTTTGAACAAAATCAATAGATATATGGACGTTTTAACCGCTGCATTGCCACAAGAACTTTAAAGTTTACTTAACTGGTTTGATGATACATATACATATATATGTTGGTAGTCAAAACAGATGAGAAATTGGAAGATGAACTCCTCTTTAGAACTTTTATCAAATCATACATACAATCATGCAAAGGTAGCTCACCAGCAATTAAAATACGAACTTGATATGCAACATCCATCTATGTATGTATATGGAAATTAATAGCTAGCCAACATAAAGTGCAGAAAGGTAGAGATGTATATTATGAAGGGTTGCTTGCTGGGTATGAACCAACAGTTAAATTATAAAAGTATATATGTAGATGCAGATAGAAGGATACACGAAACTGTTCTTAGATTCGATAATATTATTTCCATAGAATATGGTATAAGAAAAACAGTTTTATTTTTTATTTGCAATAAGCATAATTTATTTTAACTTCATACTTTCTCTTTTTTAAATAATTATCAACCCAACTATTTCACTTAAACTTATAATCTATAATTTATTGTACATTATAATTCTGTCGATTGTTTCGAAAGCTCTCTTGAAATCCAAGAAAACTGCTCCTGCACCAGCAGTTAATCATTTATCAATACTTGTAATGCAGTCTCTGTGGAATGTTTTTCTTTGAAACCTAAGTAACGGGGGCCCGGTAAATTTACCGTAAGACTCGGTTTTTATTAAAAAAATAATTAAAAATTACTTTTAAATGCAAATCAAGCTTCTAAACACTTTTTGAATACGTCATTTTTTAGTAGGATTTCATTTTGCAGAGTTATGACACTTTTAATTTTTACATTGGCCGCCATTTTGTAAAAAAAATATTTATTTTTTTCATACAAAACGTATAGGGGGTGCTTAGTAGTTCTATACGATACTATAAATTTAATTCTTAATCTTTAAAACCAAGCAATTAAGAACGTTAACTCTTCTGAAAGTCTCAAAATAGCTCGTATGGGGGTCCGATCGAACTGATACATCGCTTGTTTTGAAGCAAAAAACTATTTTTATTATATTTTATTTGGATGTAGTTTAGGCTTTTAAACGTTTTATGTGTAGCGATCTTTTCGTTAAAATTCAAACCTACTGAGTTATGAGTGATTGAGTTTTTATACTTGTCGCCATTTTGCAAAAAATTGACACATCGGATTTTGCTAACAAACATACACAGGATGCTTAAGAATTATATACTGTCACAAAAATTGCAATTTAAATATGTATAAATAAGCTCACACTGACCTTAACTATATTGCAAGTCTTATGAGCGTATGTGTTTTGGAAAAATTGTTTCTAAAATATATATATATATATATTATTAGTGGTTTTGAGTTAAAAAAATAAGTAATAATGTAGTGTGCATTTCTTTATCTTAACATATCAATAAGTCTACTTTACAAAACTGCCTTTATTTTTAGATTAAAATAATTTCAATAATATAAAAAGTCACTACTCAAAATTAATATAAATATTCAGTAAAAAAAATTTTTCTTCGCTCCCGCGAGTTTCACTATACTGAGATTTCACTGTATACTGAAAATATATTTTACTGGGAATAAAAATTAACTGTAATATATACATATATCACAACTTAGGTAATATCATATATACGATATTTTAACTATTGCAACTAGCAATACGTCATTATATTGAGTGGTTCAAGTGCCTAGTATATTTGATTATCAATTTCAACTCTGACTCTCACCTTTGACCTAATTAGGCCTTGGAGCGGAGTTAGTATCATTCCCGTGGCGACCGAAACCCTTCACCTGCTTTAATTATACAAAATCCACGCAGAAACACTGAAACTCGCAGTGTAACCTATGTATAAATACACATGTGCAGATAAACCGATTGTTACACAATACACCAAGCGCCGAGTTTGAGAACAAATTCGGTATTTCCGACTTGGACATTTAGCGGGGCCTTTTTGTATGTTGTTACTTTTGTGGAGCGGCCAATGGTAATGTTTAATGACTGAAAATTTTACGACCTCGTAATTCATTCGCGGCGCCGTGGGCAAGTGTCTAATTTAAAAAGTGCGTATTGTTTTAAAAATGATGAAAAATGTTCATATATGCCGGGGAATGAGTATTTAATTATTAACCGCCTATATTTGGATTCAGTTGAAACAATGTTAAGTACACTCGAAAAGGAAGAGAAAGGACAAAACATATATATATATATATATATGATACTCAGTGGCGGCTCCACATAGTAAATGCGCAACTACCCCGGATCAATTGAGAAACAATAAAATATGTATAGGTTTTTTAAAAGCGACCTTTTGAAATGTTTATTTTACATAAAGGTGAGGCACGAATATTGCTACACAAATTGTGAATATTACCGTATTTTTTACTCGCAATAGTCGATAAAACATTTTTTTTAAATATGTCTAAAACTTTTACCGCGTTCTATTTGTACATTTATTGTATAAACGCATTTTAAAATTTTAATATATTGTTTTCGCAGTTTTGAGAAGCAATATCTACGATAATAACGCTTCACAGATATTAAAATTAATTATTTTAATTAATTTGCGTCATTAATGAATCACAGTGACCCCATGTATAAAAAAATAACTCATAGTCTTGAGTTATTTGCACAATTGGAGTCTTGAAACATATATTAAAGGCCCATCCTCAGAGCATAATTATTAAATACTATGCTTAACTTTTTCAGCAATTTAAATAGAGCAGGTTTATTAAAATATTTATATATTATTACTTATCAAAAAAAAATATTTTGTATGCCTTAATTTTATTTTAAGACAAATAACTAGAACCTCGCTAGTAAAATTATATTAAAAAAAATTAGTATTGGAAATAAAAATATCTACATTATTTTATAGTAAAGTAGTGATGCATTGAATTTAAATCATGATTTATCTTTAGATAAACTATGATTTTAGTTCAGAAAAGGAAGTGAATCTCTATGCTACCAAATTTTATTTTATTTTTGTGATTTGTCTTTGGAATAGTTTTATATTAATTTACACCTCTGTATAAAAACGTTATGTGTGGGTTAAATTTAAACGACTTTCTATATTCAGGATTACAACTGAGATATTGTGATTAATACAATTATTGTATTTAATTGCTGGATTGAACCAAAGAAATTTGATCTAAGCTAAGTTAAAATTAAATTTCCTCATTGACTGAGAATTCTCTCTCGAGTTTTAGTTGTTAATGGTTTACGTAAGTTGCTTTTGCGCTAGAATAAAGAGAAACAAACGGGTGAAATATAATATATAATAAAACAATCTAAGAACAAAGAAAAATCATAAAAATTAAAAGAAAACATTTTTCATTATAATGTCTAAATTTACTTACCATAAAATATCAGTACATTGTGCCTTATTCAAATTTATGCGCGCGCAAAATTAATTCAGTAGGCGCAGTGTGCATATCTGATTTTTTATTTATTATATTTCGTACCCAAATAAAATCCCTTCTTCCTTTTCTTCTATATGAAAATATAAAAAAAACCCGCGGGATCCGCCCTTTACCAACGTCGCGTCGGCCCGCGTTTATTTCCCTTTTCATACGTAAACGATTTATCCCCTCGGCGAGTGCTTGACCCACTTTCGGTCCAGTGTCGGGTTTTTACTCTCTCCTCTGAAGTCTCCACTCGGGGTGAAAAGCCCGGGTAAAAGTTAATCTTGCCCAAAAATAACGCGGAAATCGAAGGGTTACTCCCGCGAGTAAGACGTGTAATGGCTAATGGGGATAAAAATACGCGAAACGGATTCTAGTCTTAGTCACATTAAAAATATGCAATATTCTAATTAATCATGGAGATCGAATCTTTTTATAATTTAATTAAAATAACTAATTAATAGTTATTTTAAATCAATTAAAATTATTAGTGTGAAAAAAAATGATAAATTTTTATTTAAGATAAGAATAAAAAAAATATTTGATGTAACTAGTTTTTTATAATGTAGTATATAAATATTTTTTATTAATGTGACACATATAAAGAATTAAAATTCATTTTTGACCTTTTTTATTTTTTATATTTAAAAAATAATTCAGTAACATTTTTTTTTATAGATAATTTCAGTGACAAAATAAATTAAAATATATTTAAAAATGCTGGTAGTAGATGAAATATATATTTAACTTTTGACTTTAATCAAATACATTTAATTATAACTTGAAACTCGATTTTTTCTTATCAGAAAAATATATTTAATATATCGCCAACAATTTTAGCTTCAAGTGATTTGATAAGATCCATTTATCAATTTATAATATAATAAAAAATAATAATATATGACTAGTAGAGCTCACAAATATTCGTTATTTTTAAGTATTTGTATATAGAATAGTAAACGACAAAATTTTAGAACATTTTTATATATTCGTAAAGTTATATAGAATCTAAAATTACGTAAATAATGAATACAGGTTTATACACACATAATATAAAAAAATGGTAAAAAGTATCAAGATTATATATTTAGATTTAAAAAAACAGTGGATTAATTGTTTTAACTTTAAATCAGTCCGAATTTTAACTGTTCCTGCTGCCGAAAAGCCTTTAACTCGGTCTATTAAGCCTTAATTTTAATAATTAAAATACAATAAATAATATTTCGTAATTATATAAAATAAATAAATAATTCGATTCCAGTCATTGAAAAAAGTTAGCTTATATTCAAATTAACATATTCCGCGAAGTAATTTTAAAGTACAATATTTTGTTTACAATTTTATATTTTATCGAATCATTCTATTAAGTGAAAGTGTGGCTGAAGACCTAAAATTATCGAATCATCGGCGTTTGCAGCTTTTGGGCAGCAGAAAGTTGACGCTAATTTTTCAAAAAAATAAAAAAAATATTCTCTAATGAGACAACAAAATTGTCGCATTTGGAACGAAGATACTATTATATGCTTAAAAGTGACTGATAAAAGTGTTTTGTATGCATTGTGGTCAGGCGGCGTCATTGTGCCTTACTCTTTTGAAAAGGATAAAGGCCGGACAGTAATAGTCAATGAAGAGCGCTATATTCTTTTTTTAAATTAATCAAGAAAATATATTTCTGTAAAAGACATTTGGTTTTAACAAGATGGCGCAACTTGCCACACGTCGAGTGCAACTTTAGATGTTTTGTGTGAAAATTTCCCACGTCGCATTATTTCCTGTTTTGTGACGTCAAATGGCCGCCAAGATCATGTGACTTGACGCCATTGGATTTTTTTGTAAAGTTACGCTAATAATCGTGTTACGCCAATAAACCCTAAACTTTTGAGCACCTAAAAACCAATATCCGCCAAGTTATAGCCGAGATACCGCTCGAAATGTACGAAAAAGGATCGCTTGCTGCAAAAGATCCAAAGGCGGCTATTTAATTTATATTATTTTTCATAAATAATAATATACATCACATGTTTGATTAGTAAAAAAATCTATGAATTTGTAGTTTTTTTTCAAAACGGTCGGAAACGAAAGTTAGATAATCCTTTAAATCGCTTTAAGCTGTTTTAATTCATCACCTGAGATAATAGCTCAATGTGTCAGGAATTAATATTGGACATGAACCTCTTTCTATGTCATAAAAGAGCATTGAAAACACATGTTTGTTTTAGCAGTTTAAAATAACTAAAAAAACATCTACCGCGGTGAAGTGTTGAAGTGTAGTATACAACAGAAAGCAAAACACGAGCGAAGCAGAGTACAAAAGCTACTGAATAAATAAAATTAAGAGTACCCGGTACTTTTAAAGGCTCGTACATTACGTTTCAACATTTAACGGAATCTATTTATCTCAGAATGACGCAGATTTATAGTGCGTAATTTATTAGGTGGATTACTCGCGTGTCATTAATGTGTGGCGTAGACTTCATTGATTATATCTATGTATACTTATATATCATCTATATTATATAGACATCATTAATAGTTCATAATAATACAAAAATAAAAGAAATATAAGTATACATATTTGATATATTAAAATGAAGCAAAGTATATATGACCTTAACGTTATATTATTAAACCGATAATATTATTGATATTTTTTAAAACTAATAATATAAGTGGTAATACAGAGCCAATGTATAATATATGCATTGTTTATTGCTTCATGTCGCTCGGACTCGTATTTCCTTACTACTTATATGGTTTAAATAATAAATTAAGCACAGTTGGAAGTGAAGCTTAGACTTTGTAAAATTATCTTAGTTTGATTAACTGAATATTAATTAAAAATAAATTAAATAAAATAATTGTAATAAAAAAATCCTAGATAATGCGTGTTATGAATTTTTTTATATTTATTGTAAGAAATATTTTACCTGCTGTAAAAACTAGGGGCTTTTCTCGTTTTTTTAATGTTGCAAATTGTGTAGTGTTTATGAGGCGGAAAATCTGGGACAATTAAAAGGCGCCTCGTTATGCTGGAAACAATTATGCTTTAAGATGACCGTGGAACAGATGGAAATGAAACCTTACGACCGACGCTCAATTGATCTGCAAATTTATGAGATACAAGGGTCGTTCGCTGAATACAAATGGACAATTAGTAAGGACGTTGCGTCAATAAAACTGAAAGCCTTTATGAATAAAGAATGGATTTTTACCCAAATCTGAATATTAAAATACCACTATATATTGTGATTTCGGTGATTTGGTAAGCAATGTGTGTAACCAAATTGAAAGTGGGCAACGCTTTATGGTGTTAAAAAAAATCGATTTGTTAATTTAATAATATTATATAGACGATATATAAAATTTATTTGTTTATTTTATAAATAAATAAAAAATAGCCATTTTATTGGACAGTGATGATTTAATATTTTGATTTAACATGCAAAAAGTGGCATAAGTAAAATTGTATTTTGCACCGAACGACTCATAATAGCGAGTTAAATCAAGAACATGTTTGAAAGTGACCGCCACTTAACGACACGTAAGCTTAATCAAGCAATTAGCACGTACAGAACATTGCAAAGGCTAGAATGCATACAAATAGGCTATGATTTGCAACCACCAAACTACAATATCGATTGCACTGTGAAGGCTTCAGCCATCTGCATAATTTATTATAATTTAGAAGATATTTTAACGACCATTTTGAACAAACAAAAAGTGAGAGCAAAAGGCTCAAAATAAAAATAAAGTAGCCGCAGTAAAAGGGAAGAGAGATTCCGTGACCAAACAATTGAATTTAATTGCGATAATTGAAAATATTGCACGGATCACATAATAGCACATCCATTATAAGATATTGATTACTCACTCGTACCATTAAAAACTACTTTTTGTTTGAAAAGGATGCGCTCTGGACATTATTATATATTATTATTGCTCTTCTGCTCTTTGATTGTATGAATGGCCATCTGGACTGATTATATTTTAAGGCATAAAAACATTTTGTGCGATGTGACACTGTGACAGTCAAGCCAAAACACTGCATGGGCACGAGACACAAATCACAGCCGACAATAATACAACTCCGAACTCCAGCGAAAATTCTCTAGCTTGCATTATAACTACATTCCTCTATATATGTATGTGAATAAAAATGTTTATAAAAAACTGTTTTACTTAAATACCAGTATACAGTTTAAATCAGTTAAACTGTATACTGTACTTAAATACCGAATATATTTGTCGATTTAAACTATACATTATTCTAATATTTATATACTGACAACTTTACAAACAATTTTAAATATTTGTTCATATTAGTAACGTAAATCAAAATTTTTCTTATTTTTTATTTATAAGAAAAGAAAAAATCATGAAATAAAGTCAGTGTATTTTAGCAAAGCAGTTAATATTTTTTTTTACTGATTTGGCACTATCTATAGCTCAATTGTGTATGTTTTTGTGAGAAATTTATGGCTTTTTATAACAGTCAAAATAAAAACAATTATTAACTAATAATAAAGATAAAAACACTATATAATTGAAGATATTCCAGAAATTACTCATATTTCCGAGTAAATATTGTGTAGCTGTGGACTTTCTCAGTGGCTGTTACTGGTCTCTTATAAATCAATTAAAAAAGTGATTATTATAAGTCTATCTTAAGTTTTTATATTAATACTTTTGGATTGCCTTATCGAGGTGTAGTAATAGTTAAAACGAAACTTCGTACTGATTTAAAGTTTAAAACACTTAAAGTTCTATTTTTTTTAAATAGAATATATGATCTTGATACAGTTTTTTGCTATTATATAACCTAAAATTATGTGTGTATGAACATTTATTGTTTATAATTCAATTCATATTTTATCATAAGTTTTATCTGAATTTATCCGAAAATATCGTTTACTGTACAATATTTTATACCCTAAATATAACTGTTATTTGGAAACACTAATAGTAATATTTAGAAATATTTGGCCTTTTAAACATGTATATTTCTTTTGAAGCAGTTTTAAAAAAAATCAATTTATCTGATATACGAAGCAATTTTATTAAGTTACTTGAGGCGAAAAACTGTTAATTATATTAATTACTAGTGTTTATGATTCAAGTACAATTTATCAATCAAATACATTTTATAGACTAAGTAATAACATATTTTTATCGAATATACAGTACATAGATACTATGATTAGTAGCGGATGGATGTGGTATACTGGGAATAGCAGCTAATTGGCTTTCAAAAGTTCAGATTCACACTACACCTAGAAAGTAATTTTTCCAATAATTAGTAATTGCTATATTTTCATATATAGAATTTTTAAGAGATTTACAAATTTATGAATAAAATAATAATGTGAAAAATTAATTTTTACTTATATATGGTATACTTTTAATGAAAAATACTATGAATCAAAATATTATTTTTAAAGTGGAACCTTATTTAAAATTATTTATATTTATTATTTATAGGCAGCATTAATTTTTTTTTAATAATATTTTATTTGTTATTTTAACCGTTGGCTAGCGCATTGATTTATAAATATATTTAAAATTTTAATTATGATAAAATTACTTTATCATCATATTTTATTATTTGATATACCTTGCATGACTTTTTTAATATTTATTCATTTTTCCCCAAACTACTCTTACCAAAAGTACTCGCACAATTTAACTTGACACATATTTGATACGGAAAGAAATCGACTGCGTTAGATGTATATTTAACGTAAAAAGTCACCGTGTGTGAAATAAAAAAAAATAAGACCAAAATAAAAATAGCTTACCATTCGCAGCGCGCGTCGAATTTGCCAATAATTGAAATCGCTATCATCCGCGACGGCACGAAGCGGAAAATATTCAATCACACACATATTTTTGGGATTGGCCCGTAGAGTGCCGGAAATGACCCGACAGTTATCCCGAACCGTATTTCATTTAAAAGCCCGTGTTCCCGCCCGCTTCCTTAATAATCGCCTTCTCCCGTTTACCCCTCGTTTCGGGCGCGAAAAGCTTTTTTTCCTCACCCACTATGAGAAATTTTCCTTTTATCGCAGTCATGTTATTATTGCGTTATTTAAAGCGGAAAAAACATGTTTATTAATGTCGCGAAATTGAATTCGCCGAGCTTTTAGAGTTGTGTTGTTTTATGTTATTTATATTTGTGTTATATAAAGTTAATATTTGGTAATTTAATTATAATTAATATACTGAGACATCGCACGCAAAATACGTCTCAATTATTTCGTTAATGTGCGGCCTAAAAGGTCGTTTGAGTATACAAGGGTTTAAGGTAATGAGGGGTTTAATTGAAAATTAAATTAAATTATCGGGTTATTTTTGATGTTAAGAATATATAATCTTATACTTTTTCGGAGCAATTGTCGTGTGTAGATTAATTCAATATTAATATTTAAAAAATACCGCAGATAAGGCAAATGATTCTTAATTGTGCTACATGTTTTAAATTGCATTGAAACCTATATAAAGCAGTATTCCAAAAGCAGTTCTAGAAAAAGTCCAGTACTACCAATTCAGGCACTAAATAGGCCACAGCCAAATAATAACAAATATATAGAAATAATAAATAATATGTTTCGGGTTTCGAGGCCAAAGGTATGTGACTTTGCTGCCAAATAGATTCTGGCAAAGCTGCTAGTTATGTGTATTTAAATATAAATCAATCTGAAGATAATATTTTTTCATTTCAAATATATCTAGAATATTCTTTAAATTCAAATAAAAGTGAGATGCAAAAATGTGAACTATTTTTTCTTTCATTTTTGCAGTTGAATTACAATCAGCAAGCGTGGTTGTAATTCAACTGCAACAAGGATGTTAACGGTCAACGAGCGCGCAGTCGGAATCGGCGCTATATATTTCCGACTGCCTAATAAATGTTTAAACGGTGCTTACAGCTTTGTAAATACAACAATAATTTTTTTTTCTAATATTAATAAATTCAACAGTATTTTTTTTGTAAATATTTTTATTGTAAATTGTAAATAAAAATAAATAAATAACTTGTCAGCCAATATATATTTAAAAGTTAATCACAATAACTTCACATCTATTCATAGATCTACAACTTAGTTGGTCAATGAGAGAATATTCTTGTTGTCGACCGACCTCAAAAGTCAGCTAATCTGATATTTACTAAATTAGCCATAAAGTTGCACCACCTTCGAGCTGGGTACATATTGACACGTCGATGCCAATAGATGATTTTGGCTTTGGGATAAACGCTAGTTAGACGGTTTGGCATCTGCTCGTGAAATGACGTTACAAAACCATCGATCTCTATGACTCCTTGGATTTGACTGCAACTTTAACGTCAATTGTGAGAAAGATTGCGATTAATTCATACGCCGTGTCAGTTATAAATTACGTGAAAAATAAATATATGTACCATTTCATCACGCGGCTTTTTCGTTTAAGTACTTAAACTTAACCTATAATTCGTACACTTTTAATGATGTTATTATTAGTACTTTAAAAAATAAAAAGATAGATGTGATGGTTTAAAAAAAAGTTAGTTTAATTTCGCTGAATATAAAGCCGAATAGAAATACTTTTCACATTTACATTTTTAAGTATTTCATGACGTTTAATAGTACTTGTGGTTTAACTGTTTTATGGCTCAAGTTACATTAATATTTCACCAAGTATGTATAAAAAGGCAATTGCGGCAACTACTACTTCACACATACACGCGGTAAATAGACTGCGGAATAACCTTTGCCCATTGTGTAAACGATGCGGGGCTTTACGCTGTATGGCCTACCTGTACTCTATTTTTTGCACTTTTACACCGGTGAAAGCCTTGCAGGGAAAACGACATAAAAAATGTTTACGCTGGAAAAAACGTGATTTTTTCCTATTCATCGCTGAATTTTCACGCGCTTAAACACCTCAAAAGTAATTAAATCTAACCCGCAATTAAGTTAAACCCTTCGATTACCGGGCGCTGCGACAAAGCCGTTTTCAATCCGAAACGTAATTGGATTTGCCAAGTAAAAACCGCTAACGGCATTAAAACGAAAATTTTAGATTAGGTTCGATGGTATAAAAGCAAGAGTCAGAAGCCACGAGCGTATTACTAGCTGGTGAAAAGTGATAAGGCTAGAATTTCAATAAGGCTATTAATGGTTTTAATATATTATTAGATAATGCTGTTTTTTAATGAAACAAAAATTATATGCATATAATTAATATATAATTTATCTTAAGATGTATAACCTTTTCCTGCTACAATTTTTTAATTCCATTATTCCACAAGATATTGGAGGCTATGGATAAAAATATCCCCATTTTCACAGTCTACATTTTACATTCTTGTGTTTAAATCGATCGAAATAAATGGTAGTCAGAAGGAGCAAGGTCTAGAGAATTAAGTGGATGAGATAAAACCTTCCAGTCAAGTTCCTTGATTTTATCGAAAGTCTATTTCGTCACATGGTGACGTACATTGTAGTTGTAGATCTAGACCTAGAAGCTCTTGAAATATGCAGTTATGCATTGACTTGTTTTCTTTGCTATATGTGCCTATGCATATGCCATTGAATCGGACATGTTTAATTTTTCAGCCTGATGATGGATAGTTTAAGTAGGATTTGTTTCGATTTTTGCAGCCAGGGCATCATCGTCTATCTTTTCTGGATTTCCACATCTAGGACTATTTTTGATGTCGTAATTTCCCGTTCAACTTTTTTTAAAACATATTTATGAATACTGTTGTAGTATGTAGGCCTATTTTTAAAAGAAATTAATGTTTTACTATATCTTAAGAAAAAAATCAATATTTTTTTTATTATTTTAATTTTTCAATGACAGTACCTATAATATAAATCAAAATAATATGCTATAAGTTAAAGTTCAGTTCATAAACTAAATAAATCTCTGCAAAATTTAGATGTATATGCATGACAACATTTTTTAAAAGTATAACAATGGTAGCAGCTTGAAACATTGTTTGGAACAATAATATACATTTTCTCTCTAATGTTTCAACAATATTTTTTGCTTTAATAAGCAACTCTGCTTATTTTATTAATTGAGAATAATGAAAGCAAAACTCTAGGTATATGCTATAGGTATGCATGTATTAGTTTTTATTACAAAAACATTATTACTAATGTTTTTGTGTGCAGAGAAATATCCAGATATATATATGTACATACGTATAAAAAATATAGTTTTATATGTTCATGTACAAAGTTATGTTATTTTCATTTGTAATTTTTTTAGTTAGAATTCGATACATTTTTATGATTGTTTTATTGCTTATATTAAAAATGTTAGCTACTTTTAAATCAGAGGCCATATTGCAGGTGCAATGCACAGAAATAATACTAAAATATGTATGTATATGCTGTAAATTTTTTTGGGCATAAAAACAGGATTTAAAAGTGACTGTAATCAAGTTAAATTTATTGATTAATAAAATAATACAAACCTAAATTATTTGTCTTGAAAAAAACATATATAAAACAAAAAGAAATCTGATCTTTAAATTAATTGTCTTTAATTAAATATTACATAAGTTTCCTGCTGCAAAAGGGTTCATAGGATTTCAATATTTAAAATTTATTACGATTTTATGGCCACCCTTCACGTACATGTGTATATTCGGGAAGCGAACCACGAAGCATAAATACATACATATATTATAAGAAAGTGTTATTTGGTGTCGCGTAACTGTAAATATCCACCATATAAAAAAAATACACACCCCCATCATAATAAAACATTAAACACGTTGCCTTTGTGAATAATTCAATATTATTCCAAGTGCGTATGCTTAATTTCGTATTCAGTCCAAATGAGTGAAATCGAAGTTATAAAAGGGTGAGCAAAGCGAAAATAACGTTTTATCTTTAATGGCGAACGAAATCGAAGGCTTTATTTCGGCGGTTTTCTTCCGATACACACGACGTATAAAGTAATAAAAGACGCTTCAAGATAAAGAAAAACCAACCCGTTCTCTGTTAAATGTTGCCTTTTATATCAGATAAGATTTTTATGGTTTTAGCTGCACAATGATATTGTCTTAGACTAGAACAAACTGTATTTATGTTTATTGCGGCGAATGGTTAGAATATAATCAACGAATGAGTACAATGTTTATATACCTATGTTATTTGCGAATTTATGTAGTATTGGCGTTAAAATTTTATTGATTCACATAAAATTGGTATGAAACTAAAAAAATACAATTTTATTATACTCGTGGACCTTTACAGTAAACACACGTTCATGTGTGCAAATAACAATAAATTGTCTGGATTTATTTGGCTAGTGATTTAGCAACAGATGTATATATATATGTACTCACATATTGGTGAAAGAACTGTTTATTTTTGAAATCAGCTTTATGCTAACAAAATACATATTATTGTATTTATTATTTGATTAGGATTTAAAGAGTATAAAATTCTATATGTTACACAAAACAGAAATCTTGTGCGCTACTCGTACAGGCTCTTTATGATTTATGTATATGTTACAGTTAGTGTGTATTAATTGGAGCAATATATTCAGTGAAATCATATTCGAATACATTTCACAAGTAGATTATGTGACAGGTGCTAGTAAAATTATATGCTGCTATCAATGTGCTTATTTTCAACTGGCAGTTAAAAAAAGTTGTAAAAATTTTTAAGCATAAGTGGATCAACCGCGAAGTAAATAAATACAGTAAAAATAAAAATCAAATTTTATTGGCCGAGTAAGTAAAATTTTATTTTAGCTAGTAAAATTATAACTTTAGTGAAAAATACACATTATTGGTAATCAAACTTGATTTGGTTAGGTTTGGGTTCGAAACTGTCAAATTAAGTTACATAGATTTTTTATTTCTTGTGTGTGTTGCGATAAACCGTTGGCATTCCATTTGGCAATATGTAGTAAAACGGTAATTTTGCAATTTTAGTAACAACTATTGGTAATAGGTTGAACATAGTGCTCATTTGTTGCATCAACTGTTTCATCATATTTTTTTATTTCGAATGTCATTATTTCTTCTAAAATTTCGGTCGAATGCGTAGTGTTATTTCTAACTTTCTGTGCAAACGTTGATTTGTTGGTTTGTATTTGTGTTGGTAGATCGTATTTTAATTTTTTTTGTTCGAAGTTGTGGATGTTGTTTTTGTTGCAGTTGGTTTTATACCAGACAACCTTTATATTTTGGTGGGTTAGTTTTGTTTTTCCTTTGACATTGCTAGTTAAATGCATCCCTGCACACGTGACACATCTTAGTGATTTATTACAACATAAGTTAAATTATTGGTACGATTTTTAATTAATTTATATCGATTGGATTATAATGCTTAAAAACATGCGTTTTTAAATGATTAGTTTCGTGTACAGCAATTAACATGAGATGTTTGTATTAACTGTACAGTACAACAATACTGTTGCCTCATTGAGCAAAATTTACAGTATATATATTTTTAATTAAACCGACAAAAGCCTATTGATGCGAAATTATTGTTAAGGGATTAGCATGCTAAATAGAAAAGTCTCGGTAATCTTATACAATTTTGCAATATTAGAGATGCTGTTATTAACAAAAAAGTTACAATCAATTATTAAAATGCATGAAAATATCCTTTTATTGAGTTAAAAAATTATGTTAGATTGAATCGCGTCAGATGCTGTTATTCTGGGATTGAGTCAGTAGAAAGAGAAAGCTTGTTATCAGGAGATATGGCAGAACCTTGTATATATGGCCTTGACCTAAATTTAAGTTTGGCACAATATTTAAATAATAAAGTAGGTTAAAAATAAATAAAAGTGCTTTGCTCCACAGCATGATTCAATTTAACGGTATTGTTTTGGCAAAGTAGGTTTATGTCATTGTTAGGTCTCAAAATAATATCAAAAATGATATTGATATTATTTTAAATTCGACGTTATTGATCATATCTATAAGCAATTATAAGTAGAAAAAATTATATAGTTCACACATTTACATCTTGTCATAGAAATTCCATTTCACCGCAACAGCGGATTGCGCTGTCGATTTTTTCTCGTGCGATAAGTTGAATTTTTTAGTGCCGTCAACGAAATTGAAGATGATTGGCTAAATTTAAGAGCATTCGCAAAATCCAGACGCAATATTCTGCGTGAGTGCTTTTTGAGCAGACGAGGTCAATAGCTTCGGAATAATATAAAAGACAGACGCTGGACCAAAAAGCATACCTACCTAACTATTTCTTATCTGGAGATTTTCTGAATTTCTCTCTGGCAATCTTGAGTTGAGACGATCGTGTTTGGAAATTGTTTCGAAAATTGGAATTAAACGCCGTGTATGTATTGACTATTGTGAACACGTTCGATATGGAATTGACGATAGCTGGTGTGGAGTATATGAGAGGAAACTATTTATTAAAAGTAATTTATTTTAACTTATAATACTATTTTTTTAATTTTTTAACGTTGTCACTTATATATGCATTTGGTGAGACTAGAATTAATAATCAAATTGACATTTGCTGGCTAGTTATTTCTGCCACGTCATGCGGACTTAAGCGTAAACGGCAGAGTTGATAACTTAGGTACAACGTGTAAACACGGGCTGTCACGTGAAAAGCATAACCAATTAGCATGTAACAACTATTTAGGTATAGCATATTTGGTAGACTCAAATTTATGTGGTTTGTCGTCATTAGACGATCTGAATATTTAATTGGATAGCATTCACCTTGGATCAGTCAAAATTAACTAAAAAAACAGCTAGTGATGATTTTAAAGCAAGATTAATATTTTATGTAATTAAAATTTTTTTAGAGTTCATTTTATTCTTTGAAATTGTTTTATAAATACTAGAAATATGGTCACAGAATAATAACGTTTGTTTAAACTACGTTATGATTTTGCGGAAATAATTCCGTCTTCAATACATAATAAAGTCTTTAAGTTATCAAATTAAGGGTATAACAACATCCGTCCCGTTTTCAAACCCATCTTAATCATTTAGGGTGCTTTGATTTTGTGCAAATTTTGATTTAGCATCTAACAAACATCTATGAGCAATATTTGTTAAGAATAACTATGTAAATAAATATAGATTTACATATTAAAAATAATTGAGCAAATATATATTTGCAAAATTAGGTAAAAAAACATGTAGTATAATTGTTTACATTTAATACATATATGAAACTCAAATAAATTGGTAAAGAGATAAACAAATATTATTTCGACCTAATTAAATCTGTCGTATTTGGGTGTAGCTGTCGTGGATCAATACTACAATACATCTGTTTACCTATATATCGAGATTAAGACAAACTATCATTCGAACTTTCGTAGAATTATCGTTGTTATCTGCCTCACACAAAGAGCCAATAACTGCTTTTATGTACCAAAGAGAGAACCGTGCAAAACGGGAATCGATATAATGTATTATATATTAGATTCATTGGCATTGCGATAATAAACGAGGAAACGTTTTACCTTCATTTTCTATAATAAATCATGATTATACCGATATGTCTAATTGTATCCTGTCCAATAATAATAGAGATAGTATGCGTGAAAAATATATAACTATATTTTTTTAATACATCTGTTTTTTATTTGGTTCATGTCTCTAAAATATATTTTATTTATTTAGAATATAGAAGTGGCCATATTAAGTATATGTAATGACAGTAAATTTATGTCTAAGTAACCTGATATATTTTTATCAAGTTAAACATAAGCACAAGTTAAGTAATCGATTAAATTATTCTATGCAGAAATACAAAATTGAAATTGAATTATTTTTTTTGTACAGATTTTATTTTGCTTAGGTTTTCAATGTAGTTTATAAAATTTTAGTATTTAGTATGAGTATTATTAAATATAAGAAAATGCACCTTTTTTTTTTATAAATAGTTTGCTTATAAATCAATGTAGAGTATTTAAGTTTGATCATATTTATTTTTCTAGCTATTGTAATACATATATACAATTTCATTATTTTGTGCAGTATAGTATTATATATATAAAAAATGAGCTTGATCGCAAAAAAATATTTTGTTAACGATCTATCTATGTATGTAATAATTATGCGTGACCCTTATTCTAAATTAAGGAAAACAAATTTAATAGGCAATAAGTTTTTTGTCAGAATCTTATGATTTCGAGAAATAGTGCCACTACATATTTCCCATTATTTTTTGTTAATTTATCCACAACCTATAAATAACATATAATTTAATTACAAAATAAATCTTTGCATTACCAATTATATTATACAAAATACTAGCACTAATATAGTAAATTAAATAATAATTTATGAGCACATTACTAAATTTTTATTTATACGTGCTAAATAGTCCATTACTAAATTGAAATAAAAACAGTTAATCTTTGTTTTAGGTCAGTACATATATACAAATGTAAGTCATTACATAATGTAAATCAGATTAAATGCTTCCTTTCAGTTTGAAAATGTTTTTCGAGCAACTATAAGAAAATTTCAGAGTTGTTTTTCTGACGCCAGATATACTTCTTGGGTTCGAGCTTTTGTAATTGAATTAGCGTTGCAGCGGACTAGTTTCAAAGGGAAAGATGTTTTTGTGAAGAGTCTGACACTTTTGTTAAGTAATTCTGTTCGAGAAATCACAGCTGAACATTTTCTTTTATATAAAATAAAAACAGATATAACAAATCATTTTTGTAATTGGGTCTAATATTGTTTCCGGCACGAGGGTCGTAGGGAGAAAAGTTTAATTAAAATCTCGCAGTCTTTTTCACGTCGTCCACACCTTTGTTCCACAAAAATTGTTTCATTATCGTCGCGTTGCATACGAATTGGCCTAATTAGCTCGTTTCGGCACCGTTTAATAAAGATTTTATTGTGATCGTGGGAATAGGGAGAAAGAGAGAAAGAAAATAGAAAAAACTGGCGAAATTCTTGTTTGCATTTCTGCTCATGGAATGGAAGCGATCAGCTTTTATGGTCCCCTTTGTCCGTTTCAAGAAACCCTGCGGGGAAAATGTGGGAAGGACTAGTCCTTTAAGGGCATCGACCAGTCATTGTACACTTTAAACCTAAAACCTAGACTAGACGCAATTGTAATAATTGCGTTTCTTTATTGTGGGCTTAATTTAAAAAAGGTTTTATTACGGTTCTTTATTGTGGGCTAAATAAATTAATTACCCTTGTAGATTATAAATATATTTGTGAATATGAGAAAATATGTATTAATTATTTATATATAATGCCTGAAAAAAATTTGCATTCATTGTTAAAAATTTCATTATTTTTTTTAAAAAACATTGCATAACAAAAAACCTTAAAATAAAATATTTTACATTTTCGATTTAGCATTTATCTTGATAAATAAATTTTAAAAAGAAACGCTAGTTATAACTGATATATTAGTTATGAGAATAAGTTTTTAGAAGTAGCTTTAAACTATTATTACAACAATACAGAATTTTAAAAGTATAGGTAAAAACAATCCATTATTGGGCTCAATCTCAAAATATATAAAAAGTATTTAAGAAACAAATAGACAATATATAAATCACAAATTTGAGAAGGGTTTGACTTGAAACGTTTGAATACTAAAGTAAGCCTATTTATATGTAAAATATGTTCATGAAAGCTCTTCCTATATACATATTTTGTATATGAATATAGAAGTGTATATTTGTCGCTATATACATAAATCAATCTGTAAAGATGTAAATGTTGGAACGATGATCAAGATGGATCTTAGTCTTACTCTGATTTATCCTCGCTGTGAAGTTACTAGGTTTAATAGTGCCAAAATTTAGTTTGTTACTTCTTTTCACTGACATCATTAGCAATTGAATAATTTTTACGTTTCAAACAATAAAAAATCTAAAATATTAATATATTGTTTCCGCCGAATCTTGAATTAAATTGACTTCGTTTCATATTGCTCTTAAAAGCGTCTTTAAAAAGTAAATGTTTATAAAAAAATAGTAGTTTTATAGTTAAATATTTTTTTTTTATAAAATATTTATGGTAATGATCATAATTATTTTAACGTTATGTAGTAAAATACTTATTCAACATTAATGTCGCACATTCTACAATACATATGTAAATCGCGTGAAATTTTGCATGGGTCGTTTAGTTTAATGAACGGTTAAGCGTAATGTAGAAATAATTCAAGTGTAATGTGTGTTAAATTGTTTTTAATTGTTCAAAAATAATTTATTTTTTACTTTTAATACTTATAATGCTATTCTGAAAACTTCGCTGTTTGAAACATTAAGAATTTCAGTCTACAGATTTAATTTGTGCTAAGCTATTCTTCGAAAGTCGAAATTTATTCATCTTGGCTAGGGACCTGCATTGTGTTCCAATTTGCCATGGGGGCTGTCGGCCATAAATCAAATTATCGGATGGCGTCCCGACGCCCTGATCGGTGATAGTCCCCATAAATTATGTCTAAGTGGGAATGGTTGTCGGAGAAAGCGTGCAATGTCTCCTTATTGCTTTTTGATTGTAGCAATATTGCCAAACACGCGTAAGCGCTAATATATTTGTGAATCATTTATCTTTATGATTTACTTGTTATATAAAAAAATAAATAGTAAATAATCATTTTCGGATAATAATTAAATCAACGCCATTTGTCTGTTTTTCACTGTGGTTTTAAGCTTAATTCATTATGAAATTGCATAAGACATTCAATATTCGATAATTGATGATTTTATCGTTAAGAATATTTTCAATCGCCCCTCTGAGTTCAATTATTTTTAAATAACATCTGTGTGGTAGAACAAGATAGAGTATTCGGTTTTCAGTTCTGATAGATATTCACAGAACTGACACAACTGGTTCAATAATACATTGTAGTTTGAGATATTTCCCACAAAGCATCTGCTAGTGAAAATACAATTAATAAATTAGAGCCTTGGACTTGGACTTTGAGGTATTTTTAAAAGCCATACATTTTTTACAACTAAGCCTGAATCACATATCTGCACATATTTTTTATTACCATCGGATGTGACACATTTTAATTTATGTGTTTCGTTAACGTTTTCTTAACCTCTTTAGTTGTTCCATGATTTCTATTCAAAAAAGTTCATATTCATAATTATTTAATCATTTCAAACATAGCATTGACTCTTTGAATAAATCAACAGCAGTATCTAATCAGTAGTCAGTGGTTTCTAAAGTGTACGCTGCGGCGCTCTGGAGGTACTGCGGTTTCATTACACGGGCGCTGCTATTACAACATTTTAAGTTTATAATTTATATTTTAAATTTTATATGGTGCAAACCAGTAACTAGCTATTTGCATAATTTTCTTACTGTTTCATTTAACCCTTTAATTATACAAATTATTGCATATTTAGCAAAGTGTATTTGTTATAATTTTAAATAAAACACCTTGTAATAACATGAATTTAGTGCTTTGAAAGTAAAAAAAGCTTGGAAACCATTAGGTGAATCCAATAAAAATCTTTGTTAATAATATGCTTTGCCTATTGCCTATATTGCCTATTGATGTTGCGCACAATGTGCTCAACATGTATATAATCTGTTATTACTGAAAGCCTAATAAAGCTGCAGTAATCATTCACGACTTTATTGACTAATAAATGGCCTTATTTTATTAGTTATTAAAAAAGCTACTTGTTAATTGACGTCAGTTACAGCTTTATTTTACTTATTTTATTTTCGTTAAAAATCGTTTTAAGCTTTTCTGCAAGTTGTAAATATCGCGTCTTGTAACGTCAACTTATATTGTATTATTTTAGTACCGGCAAAATGTAATCGCAGAATAATATATTTCGATAACAAAATAATTTACACTAAACTTTGCTTTAAAATTGCGATTCTCCATTAGACTCTCCTTTTTTGGGCAGTGTCAATAACAATACGCAAAATGTTAAAAGAAGCACTAAAGACACTGTCAAATTATAACTGCGTGTCATCACAGTGGAATGAAAAGCAATCTCGCAACCACTCAACTAAACTTTTAGCTATTATGTTATAGCTCATATCTTAAAATTTAAAATGTAAAATCTATTCTCGGCTCGCGGGGTGTAGTTGACTTATCCCTGGAATAATATTATCATTGACTCACCGAAAGACACTGAGTTCTATATTGAATGCAATCAAGACCGCATTTATCTGAGCTGTATCTTTACTTTCAAATGCAAAGTCGTATTAAATTGCATATATGTACTTCGTTCGCTTCGCCCATATCGTATTTCCAGATCTCAAAATTGCCAATTTCACCTTGTAAGATCACCAGAAGATTCAAGTGTCTTGTGTTCAATGACAGAAGCATTTGAGTAAGTCGGGCTTATTAAGGTCTAACAAGAAAAAGTATATGAAATGCCACATATGTAAGGCTGTCCAATAATTTCGCCTCGACCCGAAGTTTTAAAGCTTCGAGGAAAATTCTAGGGGTCCGATACGGATGGGTCCTTTTTATATTTATCCAATTTCATCCAACCCTCAGCATTGCCTACTTTAGTACTGGTGTTCGGGGTTGAATTCATTTTATATTATAAATTATTGTGTAGATTTTTTTATTATAAGCTTATACGAATTCATGCATATTGGATATTTTTACTTAAATTTAAAAAAGCTATTTTTACGTCCGTTATTTTGCAATAGAATAATATATTTTTGCAATTTTAGATGTTTGGTAGCGTTTGATAGTATTATGTTTAAATTATTTAAGTTGTTACGTGTAGTTACGCGCTATATGAGATAAACTCTTTTCTATTCAATAATTTAAGTCTTTTGAAAAGTGTTGCTTAATTTTGTCTTGGTTTATCAACTATGGAGAAATTAATAGATCAATAGTTTTAATTCAACTTTGCGTCTGTTTATTATAAATTAATTTGTTACGACTGTTTTTTATTACCTTAAAAAATTGTTTAGCGAGCAAATATTTATTGTATAAAAATATATGTGCTTGAAAAAATTAATTATTGACTGTATATGTATATATGTATATAATTTAAAAATATATATTAAAATCAGTATATATTAGAATCCGTTCTAATATGATAATAAATTAAATAAATTTAACAGATTTATTTTATCTCTGGTAGCGAGATAAAGTCGCTTTACTCGAAACGTCTCTTTTTTCGTTCCAGCCCTTGTCTTTTCACTTTCATTTTTCAACATCCTTCGTTTTGGAGGTTTTCTTAAACAGTGTATTTTTTGCTTCTGTGAAAAACAGTTTTTTCCGCTTAGACAATTAAAAATAAAACCTACCCTCTGCCAACGTAATAAGGTTTTTTGTTGTGTTCACGTCATATTGAATTTGCAAAAAAACATAGTACACGTACTTATGTCATATTATAAAATATTTCACTTGTATTTTGTTTATGTTTTTTTACCACCAGTCATCGCGTTATTATTCAGTTAAAAAAAATTATTTTTTCTCTGAAAATCCCTCTTCAGTAACTGTCGTTATGTATTTTATGAATATTCATTTCAGCCACTCTTTTCGACACGTTTTATCTCGTTTTTTATTTTTCCCCCCATGAATACATTTTAATAAATGTGTGAAAATATCTCTGCATTCTGAATACGGTATATTTGTGTATGTGTGTGGAAAAAATTTAATTTCGCGAGGTGTAGGACACGACCATATCCCATTTTGTAACTTCTTCTAAGATAAAACTTTGTTCTGCCGACCTAGTAACACACGTGCTACTAAAGTATATAATTTGCCTAGTTTTCTCATTTTCGTGTTCGTATAACTAAGCGGTCGTGTCGAGTTGTTAGTCGTTAGTCGGCAAAGTTTATAAAAGCTTTACATTGATAACTATGATTATAAGATGTTGTGGTGCTCAACATCAAATACTAGTATTTCGGCCATTTTTAAATATCACAGGTGATATATATTTTTGCGATGCAACTCTGACTCCATGGAATATATTCTCGTCTGTGTTCTGCGTTTCTTACCGCATCTCTGCTATCTGTACAACTTTTTTTAAAATGCTGATTCGAGACGTCTCTAATGAATTACAAATGAGGATTTTTGTAAGTCAATTGCATCACTTCTAAGACACACCGACGAAATGTGTTAAAGGAGAAACGGCTTAGATGGTCAATCCGGCGATCGGTAACCTAAGCTTAAGAAGAACAATAGTATTATGCGCTGAATAGAATGTATTGTTTTGTTAGCGCACGTCCTATCCAAGTCAAGAGTAGTTTTTTTGGCGGTACTATTGGGTGATTAATGTTTCGGTACGGATATACTATTAGGTGGTCTGTGCAATATTTTAAATTATGAGATGTGTTGGTTTTTGTATTTCATTGATCGAAACGGTCATTAGAATGATCTCTAAATTATAAAAAAATTGTAATTGAAACCCCCAATATATAACAAAAAGAGAAGGAATAGGAATCATTTATATTTATACTGTATTTTCAAATAAAATTGGTACAGTTATAATATACAACATAAAACTTAGCCTTTAATAAATGCAATATATATTTCGTATGTAAGTTTATTATTAACAATTATGAAAATTTATGTAATTTTTGTATACAATTTTCAAAAATGAAATCAATGATTTTGACAACCTTGTTATAAAAAAAATATAAAAATCCTGAAAAGTTGATATTATCAAGGTAAACTAATTAAAATACAGGAATAATTCGTTAAAATGTAATTTTTTTCATATATTTTATTAAAATATTTTCACAAGTTAAAAATACATATAGCAGATAATATATTAGCTTTTTATATAATTCAATTTCCGAGAAAGCCAAAGGAGAAAATTCCACTTACCTGTATTTAGAACACATGCGACCCGTCTCGAGTTAAAATTTATCACTGTAAAACGTTTTCGTCATCTCATAATCACTAAGGAGGCACTATTGCTCAGCTGCAATTCGAAATAATTAACTTTTATTTATCATCATTATTTAACTGGGGATTAACTCGTCCTAGCCATTAGTATTAGTCACGGCAGGATCGCGGGTATTAAATTTATTACAATTGTACGCAAAGAGAGAGGTGACCCAAATCAACGCGACAGGGATCAAAAGCCAGAGCCAAAAAGCTGTAAGAGGCTTTTTCATTATTATTCCTTGCAAGACTTTTAGAAGAAACAGGTTGAAAAATCGCCGACGCGAATTATGAATAATGAACTGAGCAAAACGGAGGCAGAGTAATGGAAATCGCAAAGCGTTGAGTGAATTAAAGGTTGTTTTTATTTTATTATATTATTTTTTTACAAAACGACGCATAAGTTAATTAGATGCACAAGTTTTCTTAAAAAAATAATACTGTAGCATTTTGATATTTAATCAATTTTAACCTGGTCTAAACTATTTGCTGTATTTTAATAATATCTGATCAACTCACATTTTTTACAATTTTTTATTGTTTATCCTTGTTGATTTTGATATTTAAATCATTCTCTTAAGATAAATAGCTTCTTAAAGACTATTCTGTAGCATTCTTTTTATTATTTATACGAATGAATATATTTAACACATAGCTTAAATATATTCTATACTGTTGGATGGTTTACCACTTTGCCATAGATCGTTTCACTCAATCAATTACTCTTGGTGTTATTGTAGACAATTAACAAAATTTAGCCCTGCTTTTTGAATGACAAACTTATATTTTAATTAAAATTTTGATTTTTTATTATTAAAAAATATTGATATAAAATTTATAAGCAAGCAGATAGATCAAAAACTTATAAATTTATTGATTGAATTGAAAAATCTTCAAAACTTTTAAATTAAATAAATACGTCGACTACATGTTCCAATCAATCAATTTGATTGATTGCGTTATCTAATGTGTTTCGACGAATTAATTCAATTATCTGTGGTACGCTTTTAAATTAGGATATACGATATTGTTGACCTTTTGCACTCGGGAGGCGAGGCTCAAAAATATTTGATTACCGCTTATCCTTATATAACAGTTAATAATTATATTAACGAAAATTTTCCTTAGAGAGTGATCTTTTATTAACAATTATTTAAGCACATTTGTTAATATAGTAATTAAACAAACTTTTATTTTCATTATTTACTGTATAATTTAATGGATATATATGTATGTAAAAATAATATATTGATCGTAAATATAAAACACCAATCGTGTTGATTTTTAAATAAAACTATAAAATATCAAATATTCATATAGTCAATAAGATTTAAAATGAAACTTTGACAGAAAGTAATTTTATTTATAAAAGCAATAACTTTTCAATAAGATTCTTTGTGTGCTTAGTATTCGTCTGACGTTTTTTCATATGTAAAGTCAATATGAAAGTAATTTATTTAAATAACACATTATTTTTGTACGCTTTATTTTAAAGTGTTTTATTTCACTTATTAATTTAAATATAATAAAAAAGTAGTATGTATTTATTTTTGTCATGAAAAGTTATAAGTGTGCGATCAGTATTTGTCTTTTTATTTTTAAAACATTTTTAATACTCATTATTTAAGAATTTTCAGTAAAAGCTAGCTCAATTTTAATTATTCATTACGATATTTATTCGCAAGAATAAATATCATTTATTCTTGCGAATAAATAATGCATAACCTCTACGGGTCATGAAGACAAACAACATTTTTGTTTATTGCGCTTTTAACGAGTAATATGCGTAAATATTTTTTCTCTTATGTGCATTGCATCAATTTCAATATATGCTTTGTTTCTCACCGATGGCTTAAACCAGCGTTTCTCAACTATTTTTAAACGGTAGCACCCCTTTCATTTTTTTGTTGTTGATTACTGCACTGTTTTTGTATTTTAAATTCTGTAAAAATAAAAGGAATGTGCATGATTAAAAAATATTTACATATAAATAAATATACACATATAATCTATAATTATTAATTAGGAAATTGAGGTATAACTAATATAACATCTGCCAATAGCTGGTCATACATGCACGGATCTGTCCGTGACGGATGTCCAGCGGAAAAATCCGATCGTGTGTGGTGTGAAAAAACACAGTGTGTCTGTCCGCTGTCCGTGCTCAAAACGAACGGATCGGAAACGGACTGACGTGATTTTGTATTTGGCTCAGAATATATTAACTATTTTTTTTTTTAATGTTTTTTAGTCTTTATATCGGTTTTAGATCTCAAAACATCTGGTAGAGGCTAGTGGACTTTTAAGTTAGAACAGGCTTTAAATTTGTATGGTTCTTGTCGTCTTGTGAAACATGTGTCAAATGTTGAAAAAAAAATAAATGTATGCCGGAGAATTTCTTTGTAACGTATTTCTTTACAACTCTTTTAATTTACAACCTAATTTAATTAACCCTTAGTATATTTTGAACGTTTTAAATTTCTTAAATTCAAATTTTATATTATCCTAATTATTTTGGACCATATTTTACAATTGGATGTCATGAGATCTAGTATTAAAATATCTTAAGCTTATCTATGTTATAATATATTAGATCTTATTCGTTATAAAAGCTTTTATTTGGGTAAAGTGTTAAATTTTACTGAGAATATAACTATGGGTACAAATTAATGTGAAGCAATTTACTGTTTTAATTGCAATTATTTATTAAATTATTAACGTTGTATTTAAACGCGGAACACGTCAAATATTACATTGCCAGTATAATTCATTAATATCGTTCCACAATTTAATTGACATCATTGTGACAGTTTACGAAATTTACGCTGACAATCAATTACTGTCAAAGCTGCTAGTTAAAAATAATCATATTACACAGTTATTTATTTTTATACGTATACATTTATACAAATATATTATAATTATTTATTTAAAGTCTGTATTAAGCTTTTTAATCGACTAAAAAAGCCATTAACTTTATGCTTTTTGTACTAGTGTTAAAATTGATTTGAGTTTCGTTTTTTATATCGTTATAAGATATTTCTTGATAGGTTTTATGTTTAGCTTTTTCAGCAGATCTCTGTGAAGCTTCAGATGTAAAGGATGCTACTGCAACTTTATATCCATAGCTAACGCAAAATTGCCCTCTGAAAAATATATTTATGTTATTTTTTATTTAAAAATAGATTTTATTATATATTTAGATACAAACCTAACAGTTAGTAATTCCGTAGCTATTCCTAAACCTCGCAATTTTGGATGTACCGATAATCCAGCATCTCCCAGATATTCGGTGACATTAAATCTGTCATATATATCATTTCTATCACCTATACTTTTGAAAATTTTGAATAGTGAGTTGATAGCTCTTGATTTAGGCTGAAATATATAAAGAGTATATATAAATTTTACGTAGAAAACATTATTAAATTAAGGAAAAAATAAAACAATATAAATAAAATCATAAAAGATGTATATCTAATATTTTATGTCGATTAAACTATTTAAAATGTGTGTTATATTTCGCAGTTTATATCAGAATATAATCGTTTTAATATCTACACTTTTATTTCTCTCTTACCGTCTAAAGCAATTTAACGTTAGTTCAAGTCAGTTAATGTAATTATTAAAATAATCAAATTAAGTGACCAGATTAACATATAAGTAATAATAACTAATTATGTTAAAATGAAAATATTTTTTTGATGTAATTTTTAATTATTTAGTATCATAAAAAAAGAGTTTAAATACATACGTGTCTACAATTAGGATGAATAGATTCTTCGTTTTTTTTCTCCCTTATCATCACGTGAAAACCTAATATTTCAGGTTTTTCATTGATCATGTCGTAGTGCTTTTCCTCATCCATCAAACACACAATAACCATATTGTCTCTAAGCAGAAATTCGTTCTGCAATCGATGAAATTCTTCAATCGCTAATTCTTCACGTTCGATACCTTTATTTAATAATAAAACAAATATTGAACATTCATTGTTTCGGGAAGCCTTTAAATAATAATAGAGTTTATATATAAAAGGAAAGTTTTAATTGAAACTGAAAAAGGGAGGCCCTAAATAAATATTCCTTTGATATAAGATACACACAGATAATTTCTCCACACCCGGCGGCTCAATTAATATTGTTTGTTTTTTATGTCATTTGCCTCTCTTTATGTATGTTTTTAAGCTGGCGGACAATAGACTGCAAAAGCAATTAATTTTGCGTGAAAAATAAGCTTAGTTTCAGTTCTAAGTATATAATAGCAATGGACAATGGACAATGTAAAAGCAGCCTTTTATGATTTTTTGTAATGAATTTTATATTAATTATAATATATAGTATTTTGGTAATTAACATTAATGAATTAGAAAGACAAAACATTGATAAGCAGTTATTTAAATAGTAATCAACATATTTTTGTGTCATACAATGACATGAGTAGGTATTTGGTTCGATTTTTAGCATTGACATGCAATGGAAAAAAAATACATTACAAATTCATATATTTTTATTCTTAAGTTACTTCACTTTGGGACATTAAGATAATAACAATCATGTTAAAACAATATTTTTACAATATATACAATAATAAAAATCAATGTAAGCTATTTTTAAAAAATTTAATATATATTCATGAATATATTATTGTTTTATTTTAATTTTTTTGAGATATTTTGTGACCATTTGAGAATTCAAAGTATAAATTTATTATAGTATTTTTTTAAATGGCTGCTATAGACTTAGGTAATACCTAAATTTTACTTAAATGTAGTGTAATATATTTTTAATAAAAGTGGTAATAGTTCTTGAGTTGTACTTTGAAAGATATTTGATTGCAGTATACATTTTATTGTTAATATGTTATTTTTAAGTAGCAGGCGATTTATTTTATTGAACTTAATTAATTTTTTATTTGAAATTTTATATCACAGTGCTCTTGTAAATACACACCTATAATTTTACTTGCCAATAACTAGTTAATATATTTAATTAAAAGCAAACTTTGATACTCACTAGTTAATTTAGTAAATTATAAATTTAATATTAATGCTCAGAATTATATATTATTTTCTAGACACAATTTATTTTAGAAAGTCAGAATATTGGTTATTATATCAACTCGGAGAGTTTAAAATTAAAAATAGGCCTGATATCGACACTTTAAATATATACAATGCAATATAGTGTTCCGAATTTTATTTATTAAATTTATTATTATTCACATTTATAAATTAAAAATACATAAAATAAATTTTAAAATACTATTAAATCAATTAGTATTTTATTGACAGTAATAATTATTTAAAAAGTGGCTTGAATTTTTGAAGTAAATTAATAAAATACATTAAAATACTATTGTAAGGTTTGCACCCAAGTGCATATTTTTTTTATAATTTTGTGGTCATTCTAATGACCATTTGAATGACAAAAAATATGTTTCGGCCAATTTTACATTTTTTTTTGTTTTTCATACAATGAAAGAGAGATCCCTTGACCAAACAATTGTGGTTTTAATTGAAAACAATGCACGGACCACCAATAAAATCGTTATCGCCGAAAAAGACGCGCGTTAGGTATATAATACATTATATTTTGTGCATAATACCATTGTTTATTTTTTTTTGGTTACCAATCGCTTGAGTAGCCAACTCCAATTTATATTTCACGGTAATTTAAAAGTACTAAAAAAAATTTTTAAACTAAATTAAAACATTTTATAGTTATGATTTGTATAAATTTTATAGAATATATTCTATTATATAACTAATAATACTACGAAATGCAGGAATTATCGTATAGTTTTAACTTGTGGCAATACGAGGTTTTAATAATGTAATGACACATCCAACAATTTCGAACGAATACATATAAAAAAATACATAAAAAATAATATACGCAGCACAATATGTTGTACTGTTTTTTTTATGTATTTACGATAAGATTATCGAGTCAATTTAATGCCTGATATGTTGCAATTTTATAGTACGCCCACAATATTTAATTGAATATCTATATAACTAAAAAACCGATCTTGGAATCTAATAGTTGTAACTGACATTAAATAGCTTTAATAATATGATAAAACATGTATAAATAAAATAATAATATTATTTTTACAGTTTTTTAATATGCCTGATAAGATTATCAAGGCAATTTAAAATATGATAATAATGGTGTGTTGAATTTGTATATTATGCCTGTTTAAAACAACATAAATATATTATATAAAATCTATTTACCAATATTATTATTTAAAGTTTCATCCTTCATAAAGTACTCAACCATGAACTCCATCAATTCTGGATACAGTTCAATGGGACAATCCTGGATTTTCAGCTTCCAAACGGTCCCATCTTTAGTGGTCCTTTCAAATCTGGACCACACGTGAGGGAAACTCAAATTCTCAGGTCTGGAACCCATGATAACAATCACTTCTCAATCTTAAACTAAACGAGCACTTGAACGTTGAATTCGCTCTGAGCGAACGTTTACGACTATTCAACCGTTACTCAATACATACGTCGCAAGCGATCAGCTGCTTCGTTTTTTAATTTAAACATCATCTCAAGGCCAGTGCTTCTCAAAGCGCGATGCTAAAATAACATTATTTTGTGGCATTTGCGACAACGTTATCCAGCGTATAAGATAATAAATTGTTAACGGCTTAAATAAAGCCATTACGGTTAAAGTTGGTGGCGTTTACGCTTTTTCGACGAGTGGAAGAGTTTCATGTTAGATGTAATCAAATTGTGAGATAAACGTTGAGTAAAAGCGTTTAATTTTTCTTAATCTCGCCTTGCTTGTCTCTTTCGGTTAAATTAATTTGACTCGTTAAAGTTGAGTTAAGCAAAGAGTTTTAATAGTTTAAAAATAGCACCTATTTATCACACCTTATCAATGATTTATATACAAAGTATAAAGTAAACTAAAGGAGGTAGGATTGTATTTTTAATTTTATGAGGAAATATCTCGATATAGTCAAATAAATATATGTCATCTATATTTAAAATCTTTGGTTTAACCTTTTAAATTTAAACTGTAGTCAATATGTTAAATATAGGCAACACAAGTCGTCTGAATATATTGCCACATGAGAAATTCCTCAAAAATGGTTTTTTCTGCTTATTATTACTATTAATAAATATATTCGTAATTACAAATTTATTTAAATAGATTCCATTAATGATTGTAAATTACTTTAATTTGATATTTAAAATCTGTGTGCATAGTTATTCGTTATGTCATTTTATGACATTTGAGAATAAGAACAATCTATAAATTTGATTATAAAATGCTTCATATTACAGAAGTGGTAACCGGTTTGGTTGTGCTATTTCAAAAGGAGTATAGATTCCATCAGTATAATCACTTTTTGAGCATGCTTTTATGGTGCGATTACTAAAGAATACAACAAACTATCTTAAAATAGAGAAGGTTTAAAAATGGTTTCTTTAATACATGTCGATGAGGGAATATAAATAGTATCCATTTTTATTTCGCACAAAATTCCTAGGGGGTATGCTGGAATGTGATTTTCTCATGTCGCGTCGACAAGTATGCTTAAGAAGTCACTTCTTCATGTTGCTGGTAATAAATATTCACTATCTGGAAATTCTAGAAAAACTTTGTTTTAGTGTGCCACAATAATAGATACAACTAAATCTGTCGAATAGTATTGATTTGTGGTCTAGCCTAAGAAAGAGTATTTAACGATTGTATATAGTTTAAAAGTTAAATATAATACGTTACATATATTATATTTAAAATATAGTGAACGTAACTAGATATTGCTAATTAAAAACGATTATTGCACTGATTGTAATTAGCTTAATAGAGATTTATATACTGAATTACTAGATTGATTGAAACCTCCATTGTTAATTAGCGCAACGTGATTTACATCATTCACGCAAACAGATAGAGAGTCCTTGTTATCAAGAAACCATAATTAATAAATAACTGAATATTACACTAATATTTGCTTATTATTTATATTTTGCTTACAATACTCATTCAGTTATTTTCTACTAAAAACTCCTGACGAGATTATTTTTTCATTGTGTACATATTTAATATTGATTGTCTATGTAAAGCTTAAAGATTGAATATATTATGCAAAGTTTAAAACCACCGAGTTTTTTTTTATTTAGTAAGTTATAATTGGTTTCTAATAATACGCATTTAACCATTGATCTTTCTTGCGCAACCAATTCACGATAAATATTCATCATATGTCAGAGTTATAAATATCAAATTGGCAGTGTTTAAGTGCTTGTAAAATGTATTGCAAAATATATGTTTTATAATGTAAAATATAAAAATTTATATTATATATGTACGACGTGATATATTTATATTGCTTAAACGCAAAAGAAACAATATTTTTATAAAATGTTATTAACGTATTTTTACTGCGCTAGCATTTTTTTTATTATTATGAATATTATTTATTTTATATAGAATGATTTCCATACATTATTCGTTAAATTTTGATATATCCAATGAATGGTAAAGAGCCTAATGGTGGTGCTATAGTAAATCGTATTAGTATATACTATTTTTTGTCTACGGCGCGCTGACCGCATGCTCTTATCTCTCACTCACTCTCGTCACTTAACTCGCGAGCAATTGAGAGGGACATTATCTTACCACCCGCGCCAAATTTCTGTATTATACATTTTTTTAAACACCATATAAACAGTTTAAAACAAAAAAATTGAACCTGTACGATAGATAGTATACATCGCCTGTGTTCTAATCCCATATGCACCATATTTTTCTTAGAGATTTCTTAGAGATCAGAATTAGTGATTATTATAAAATTATAATTCCCTTCAATCACAACAGATTTTTTGAATTCACGGACGAATATTGTAATAAATATTATAAATATAATCATTTATCGATTTTAAGATTTAATATTAAATTATAAATAATAAAATAATTGGCACTGATTTCAGTCGGGTGTCTTAACTTACTTAGTACTTGTTGATTGTGTTTACCCCGCTGTAATGCATTGGGCTAACGTTATATATTGTAAATCATGCTACAACGCAAAATTTACAATATATAAGTAGATATTAAAACAACTGGATCACATCGGGATGTTTTTAATATACAATAATCAATTATCTATGGCGAATGTTTTCAATAAAAGTCAAGAGTACAAGCACTTAATCTATAGATTAGTAACTGAAAATACAAAGTACGTAGTATACAAAGAAAATAATACAACACGAATATAAACCAACATTAACAGTTTAAGTGCTTTGAACATTATTTGCTTTAAGTTATTTAGAAAATGAAGAGTATCGTGCATTATTCGCTTTTGGAATCGAATTAAATAGTTACAGCTGCATGTAGCTGCATAATAGCTTAAAAAGAAATATATTTTTTTTGTTAACAGACACAGGGTTGTTTCAAACTACGATATATATTTCAGAACATAGTTATTGATGCCATTGAAAAAAAGATGTCAAACATCAATAAAGAAAGTCAGAACAACAACTTATGTAAAGCGTACAATTATTTAATTCACATATATTTTTTGACACAATTATTTAAAACCTTACTATGTTATTAATAAAAGATTATGGAATTTTAGTTTTACACAATCATGACAATTTATTTAATTTCAAGCTATAAAATTCAATGCAATTACTCGTGCCACAGTTCTAACCACAGTGAAAGCAAATAAAGAGCACCCATATATTATTACTCTCTATGTACGTTTCATTTTATGCATTTCCCTCGCTTTATATACCCAGATCTTGAGAAGAATGGAGTTGTAATCATATAGAAGTTTTATGTACATACCCTCGCACATTTATACATATTATATGTATGAACGTATTTCCGAAAAGCATTATTTGTATTACAAGTTATATTAATGTATGCATTGATAATTGCGTTTTAGTCAAAATTAAATCGTGTAGAATTTTCTCCATATAAAATTTGATGTACACTTCTCATAAAAAAATAATCACCAGTTTAGGACTCCTTTAAATGAGATAATATTTTTTTTATTGCACTTTACAGAAAACAGAAACTTACGTTATTCGTATTGTGCATTATAAATACTGATTAAACATTCAGTTTAGATATCGGACAGTTTAATCTAAAATTTGTTACGGAAAGTTACCTGACATTTGATAACTGTTATTTGTTTGCATTGAGATAGATAAAGATAAATACTGTCAAATTCTGATCGGCTGATACGAAGCCTTATAAGATTTATATTCTTCAGTGTGTTTTTCGTGTTCACATGAAAAGCATATGTCTTTTTAGCTGATAATACAATGTAAATTATTTATTCGAATATGAAATAACAAAGCTATGAGCAAGCTATAGTGAACCAAATTTTAAGTCTGCTTGTTATTATTTGTATTTAAGAATCAATTTTGCCCGAGAAAGAATTCAATAAAATAAAAATAAAACAGAGCATAAGAGAGTAATTGCTTAAAACAAATATGCTGTTTATAGGTAGCTTGATTATTTTTCTTCTTGGTAGTTTTGTTTGAATACTGTAAAGTGTAATTCACCTAAGTTTGCTTCTTTTCAATTTTTCTTATCTAAATTACATTATATTACACTTAGTACATGTGCAAGTCATAAAGCAATAAAAAAGATTCAATATTTTTATCTGTATGTTAACTTTTAAGTACCTATGCAATCTAGTATCTTTCCACTTATTTAGATAAAATTATATATTTAAAAATAATAGACTGTATAATAATATTTTATCTACGTAAATATTGACTGGGAATTTAATATAATGATTAAAAGAACTATAAATTATTTTAGTTAAATAAAGACAATTATTTATTTTGTTTACAGATTACATATAGTAGTACATACCAGTAATCTAAGTATTTCGCTGGTCCTTCGAACCACCGGGAAGTCGCATTTCCAGCGATGGTTAAGGTTACGCATGTATATGAAATAGTGATATTTGATTTATATGTCTCTAGCCACGTGCTATTACAGTCATATATACCTTATACAGCCTAAATGACAATGTATAATTAAAATTAACTTAATAATTACAAAAAATATTTAAAGAAAAAGTTGGTGCTCGCTGTTACTAATCTAGAGTGGCCTGTTCCTATTATCAAGAATATAATACTAATTGAAACTGAAATACCTTAATCACTGTCGTCGTAGATAGAACTTTATCTTTAAAGAATATTCAAAATAGTGTCGATTATATTATTATTTATTGCAGTATCTACAGTAACCATATTTTATTAAAAAAATATAAATATTGTAAGGATCATCGAGTTGCAATTAAATATTATAAAAATATATATATTTTTTTACGATTCAAGTGTAAAAACGGCGTTTTAGCGACGTATCCTTAAATAATATTAAGGACTATGAACCAGTTTTATATTTTTAACGTGTATTATTTGCGAACGGCACAAAGAAAGAAAAAATACGTCATTTTAAAAAATAGCTGACCGTGTTGTAAGCATATTAAAACACGTACCTTTAAATTCCATTGTTGCCAGATTTATGCAATCCAAGATGGTCTTATTATATTATGAGATAAAAACGACTTTATCCCATTTCTTATAAGCCAAAATACTGCCAAATAAAATCACATCTACTTGAGAATTTTACTGCCAAATCTTAATTATAACTTGAACTTCTTCTCACTACTTCACTTCCGACATAAATATAAACGAAAGTTTGACTCTGAGCTTGTTAAAAGCCTAGGAAAATTGACACAGATGACACCATCAAAATCCAGAGAAAAGCAGTTGCTTTTACCTCATTTTGACTAAGTTAACCAGTCATACAGTTTATATTCATTAAAAATATTTCATTGAAACAACAGTTAAATACAAGAAATAATTACTAACTATATATTGAGTTACAAGACTGTGAGTCTGTGAATCAGTGACGTACATTTTATTAATTAATTAATTAATTTATTTTATTTTATACACAATTGAGTTCAATTTTATTTTAATAAAATATATTATATTTCATTATGATACATATCCGTTAAGGAAAATTAAATAGAGTTATAATTATATAAAAATCACTAATTATACTAAGATACACATTTGATTTAAACCCAGATAAACTTATACTTAGTCCTCAACATAACTTAAAGATTTTACGATGTGGCAATAACGACCTAGCACGTATTTTTATTTTATTATCTATTTATTGCATACATTTTTACGACTGGAATTTCAATTTTAATACTTAGAAATAATTTATGAACCATAAGCTTATTGGTAAAGCAAATATTTTATTCAGAGTTATTTAAAACGCAATACTATGGAATATTACCATATCACTAGTCAAAGTCTCTTAACATTATTATATAGCATTATGTAATTAGCAATGGATTCGTTAACTGTTTTAAAGAAAAAAAAATATATAGATTAAAATCACAAGTTCTTATAATATCGATAATTTATTATGATTGACAAAAAAAATGTATACTTCGCTCAATTAAATTTTAGATTTATTCATTTCGGTACTAAATGACAAAAATAAACAAACCGATTTCCGTAAGCACTGAAAATGATCTTTTAAATATAAATGTATTTTTTCAATGATAAAGCTCTTTGATATTGGTATATATTTGTATCACTGAGAGCTTTCCGCGAAAGCTTCAAACAAGTACTTAGTTAAAAAATGTTTGTGAGCTTTCAAATGTAACGATTGAATTAAAATATTTATACATGGGAACTAAAAAATTTAATTTTAATTAAAGAGCAAACCTTTTGACACACAAATAATTAAAATTATTACAATGTTTTAATTAAAAAGATGTATATCTAAATAAGACACAGACAACTTCATCAAGAAGATTACGTCTGCTGATTAAAGAATACACGTGTAGTTTACGATGTTGGACGCGTTTGCTGAAAATTCCCTTGAAACTCACTTTAAAGCATGTAGTACTATGGATAGGATACAAGTCGTGTGTTGCCAGGGTTGCTGGCATAAACACGAGAATCATGTTTATGTAGGATTATTTCCAGACGAGACTCGGGGAAGTTTTGCAGCGTTTGTAGAGAAGGGGAGAGATTTAAAAGCAAAGTCGAATAAGTCACAATCGCGGCTCTAAATAAGACTCGTCGTTTGTAAAAACTTTTCTCAAGATGGTCTCGGCGGTCCATCTATATTTTGCCCTCTGGGTGGGCAGCTAAAAAGATTTACATTTTTAAAGATAATGAAAAAAATTGTCTTATAAAATATATGCATGAGTATTGGAAAAAGGTATACTTGATGAATCTTATTGGTTTATCTTCTTCAGACAACCTTTATTCTTACTCAACATATATGTTTTCCCAAACCGGAAAATCAATATTTTATATGAAGCAATAACTATTTGATATTTGCTTACAGGACATTAATTAACTCGTCATGAAAAACAATCTTTTGAAAAGAGCATAAGTACCTGGTATACTAAACATATACTCCATGTATTTTGTATCAAATATAATTGCGTAACTAATTGAATTATTCGAACCATTTTACTTGACTGTTTATTTTATTATTATTAAAGAATTATAACTCCTCAGGCAATCACCGCCTGATAAAATAAATTATCTACGTTTTATTCTAAGAGCATTCACAAGTGTATTAAATTTTTGCGTATGTATACGATAGGAGTATTGATTACATTTTATCGTATACATATGTATATCGTATAATAAATACTCCCATTACATAAATATATATAATTTTATTATCTTCTAGGGTCATTTTTCGTTTATTTTAAATATTCTAGGGTATTTTTTATGTACTTCACAATCAAAAACAAAGTTCTTCCAGAAACTAAGGATTGTGTTTATTTTCTACCAGAAGCTTAAAGAATTGATTTGATGAGACTCATCAACGAGACTCAAGGGAATCATATCCTAGCATACATTGTAGGAATTTTGTGAGAAATAAAAATATATAATTTTCATATTCCCTTATGTCCAGGTATCTATTTGAAGCAGAGATGCATCTGAAGCATACTTATGAGAATGCTTTAGAATACTTTATCTAGTGATTATATAATAGACACAGGTCTATAATTCTCTATCATTGCTGTTTTTCTATTTATATAAGGGAGTCACTTTCATAATTTTCTAAACATCGGGAAAACTTTTTGTTTTCAACAATAGATTGAAAACAAACAACAGGAGCTTGAATGAAATCAGGACCAGCCGATATTTTCGTCTTTATTTTCATAACACTATACTGTAAATCAGAAACTGTGAAACTATACATCAATAGAGATACTGAAATGTATATTTTCGATTTGTTGTCGTCTTAATTTGAACTCGTTGGAGTTGCCTCTAAAGTATTTTTTTCACCTTATGCAATAAATTGACTGTTGCGTCTTTCTTCGTTATTGCCAATAATACTCTTCTATATTGCAGTAATATATATTGACACAAATGGTTTGTTAAATAAAGCTTTTTGTATGTGAACAAAGCTCAAATACCTTTTATACAATCACTAGTAAATAACTTTTCTGTATATTCTCTCCTAAATTAAAATAATTATTATTATTGCTAAATTACATTAATAAACCAATACTTTGGGCACACGACATTTACAGAATAATTTAAATTATAAACGGCTTAAAAGTATTTTTAAAACGCTTTTAATTTATTAAATGAGCATATTACGATTTAATCCTTAAATATATGGGTTTGGTCATAATAATGAGGCACCCAAATAAATGTATTATATCCTAAAAAATAGTCAAAATATAAATAAAAACAAATCAATGTTGTTTCAAGTGTTGAGTTTAAGCCTATTTTTAATATTTAGTAAGCTTACCTTTAGCTTTAATTATAGCTGCAACACTTTTTGGCATAATGTCAACTAATGACAGATGGATGAAGACATCTACAATTTTTCTCGCAGCTCAATTTTGGATTTGTATTGTGTTGGGCAACCTTTCCTATTATTTTTTTCCATAAATGATTCGGTGAAGGTATAGGCCATTCTAAAAGCGTCAAACCCACTGACGCAAATCAACCTCTGATTTTTAGCGAAGTATGATATGGAGCATTTTCTTTCTGAAATCGGATGGTAATGTGGTCTATGCTTAGCGATTTTTTCCAGTAAGAATCCATTAAAGTAAATTCCAACATTTAAATATAAATATCACTGTTCATACTATCATTGCATTGGTTTCCTACCCCTGCAACCTTAGACCATAACACTTCCGCCACCATATTTAACTTTGGGTACTACGCAATCAGCTGGATATTCTTCTCTGACTATTCGACGCACGGTAACGCGCTCTTTCTATTAAATATCGTTCTAAGAGCTTATAAATATTTTTATTTAATGTAGATTAAGGGTCGCAATGGTGGCAAGCTCTTTAGATCGAAGTTTTATGATTTTAAATTTAAGCTTTGAGTCAAATATTTAATTTTTTTACCTCTCAAAATATTCATTTAAGATTTTTGTAATATATTCACGATTGGTTTAGGAAGTTCTAAGCGTACATATGTTAACATTTTTTTAATTTTTGGGATATTTTTTGTATACAAAATAAAAAGAAACGGGCTGAGCAATCTTCCCTGAGGCGCTCAAGCTAGAACTTTACGCGGTATCGAGTGTTCTTTACTTAATGAGACACTATGATCGTATGATCGTAGCAGAAAGTCAGGGGTTTTATATTTGTATAGTTTATGAATTAATCTTTATTATAGTTTTTCATATTTAAATTAGCTCGTACGTTTGTCATTAAATTATCAAGTTGATATGTTATTTAGTGATTTTTGATGAAACCATAAATTTAATTCCTAAAGATTTTTTAAACGCAAAAGGATTATTTTCCCAAATATTTTATTAAATTAAAGGATCCTTATCGGTTTTTTTATCGGATGAGCTTTTTTTATTATATATTGGTCCGGATATTGGTCCATTTAAGGCGAAGTTCCAAAATATGTATTAAACTAGAGCTTGGAGCCCAGGTTTTGACGCTAAATTTTCATTATACGTTACTGGACAAAGTTTGTCTACGTTTTGTAAATATAATTGATTCTGTTTTATTAAGCACTTGTTAAAATAGTTGTATCGTCAGCGTACAATAACTTCATCGACAGTATTCATATATATATTTTTTTATAATGTTTACGATAGCATAAAAAATAAGAATAAACGCAAAATATGCTATATAAAACGTGTACATGCATATGTTATAACACTTTAAAGTTAATATTAATCCTTGTAATTTTGCATATTAAATGTTATCTTCGTAATTATCCGTTATCTTGTCATAGCAACGCAACGGTTTGCATAATGTATATCATAAACCGTTATAAAAACAAGACTGTTACTTGAGAATATTTCTAAGATGTTTTTTTACATTAAGATGATGAATATTAAATAGACAATAATTTTTATAATGACTAAATAATGATATTTACAATATAATTACAATGTAAAACAGTGGCGATTGAAAGTCAATTAGAATTAATTCGCAGGTTCGTTGTTAATTATTTGGTGAATTGCGAAGCCCGTCGCCGCTAACTAATTACGAATTTAATATGAATTCTATTAATATTTGGTCTTTGGCAACCAACCAAAGTTGGTCCCTTTAATGTTGAAGTTTATTATATAGACGCAGGTGGAAGATACAAAACCCGACTGATTACCCAAATTGGACGAAAGCCTGGAAGTGGTTTGAGCCTATGGCTATTCGATACATACCTACTAACCAAAGCCTTATCTCTGAGCCGTATGGCATTTGGCTTTATTTTCCATCATAGTAACGTTGAGGTACATGTCCTTTTTCCGACGGGATGAAGAAAGAGTTTATCGTTTCTCGCACTTTTATAATCAACGAACGTTGTGCTGTAAGTCATCAAGTCTGATTGAAAAATAAGAAAGGTAAATGTGATTTTTTTTATAATATATAGTATATTAAATTGCAGTTGATACTGTGACAGTATAAATTATCTGTAGTTAAATGAGAAGATTTGTAAATTCATCATCTGCATATGACAATGCTCAATTTTATACCTCGTATGAATGATACACATAAACAAAGGAAATATATTTAATTTTTAATAATAATAAAAACCAATTAAAAACAAGTATTCAAATATAAAACAAAATAGTCGATAGTAACGTGACAACGGTTATAAACAATTTTGCTACGCGACAATAATTTTCATTATGTTGTAATGTGCGTTGTTTGATTTGCCTGAATTTAAATATTCGGATTGCAAATTAACTAATTACATAATGTGTGTATAGATTAGAAGAATAGTATAACAATATTAAACTATAAACAATCTTTGTGTTAAAATCTTCAAATTTGGAGAACGAACTCCGAGGCCGAAATGTGAGTTTTTTCTTTAACAATACATAAACATTATTATTGATTCTGATTTAATGCACTATTCGTTAGATTTGACTGAATATAGTTACTCGAACTGCAAATATATACTTTGTACTTATAAGGATTGAGGTTAATGTCGATCAAACTATAAAAAGTGAGTTTTTTGATTTGTAATACATAATAATTATGATTTAATGCACATATTCGTTTGATTTTAGTGAATTCGAATTGAAAATAAAGCAAATACGTTTTAAATGTGAACATGTAATATATACTTGGTACGTATTGGATTGAAAGTTATGTCAAGAAAATGTCGATCAAACCATATAAATGCTAATAAAACCTAATTTTTATCTATTGATATTTGGAGATACTACGACAACCGAAGAACAAAATTAATGAAAGTTTCCGTAGAGGATTAAACATGAAGATTGGCATCTCTTCTTCAACTGATAATTTGTCATATTTTAATTGTTTGCCATACGTAAATGTTATAGGTTCTTTCATTGCTTCTGAAAATTAACTGTAAGTGATACTTTATAATAAGTAAAATGTAACTTTTAGTTTAAACTAATATGAGATTTTTCATTATTACTTCCATTGTAATATGTTTCATTAACCTTGGTATGTATATCTTTAATTGCCAAATCACTGCTGTTTGTCTTTAATATTTGATCGTAAAAAGTCACTAGTGATATTGTTAGAATAACCGAACCAACCAAACACTTAATGGCGCACTCATAATTTAAAGTTTTAATAATATTGTATATAATTACAAATGCTACATCATTTTGAATCATCTTCAATTAACACTTTGTAAGAAAAATGCTGTGATTATAACATATATCACTGTTTATTTAATCGCACTAAACTGTGCGTGACGCGTGCTTGACAGATGACAGAAGAGTTGTCATATGTAAGCAAATTTGACAAATTTGGGTCCGGTATTCGCACACTCGCTAGCTTGCCATGAATTCTTGCAATGCAATTCAATGTCAAATTTTTGCCTAATTCTCAAAAGGAGTGTCTTTAGATATGTTCCTAGTTAAAGTTGTACGAAAAGAAAAATATATCAGTGATATACAGCAGTGATTCCAATATGTATAATTATTAAATTCAATTATTAAATTATAATTTTATATATTAAAAAATATTTTTTTGTAATAATTATTTTTATATAAATATATTCGGGTTATGGAACGAATCATCTCGAGTTTCAAATATATCTTATGGGGAGTTGTTTTAAAATACGAGCTCATTTCCGTAACGATTATGCTCGTAAGTCTCTGTTCCATTGTGCAACTGTTCACAGTGTCAGATGTGTCTATATATATAGCTTTTTATTAAGTATTAGGTATTTAAAAATATGTGACTTTTATCTTGTAAAATAAATATAAATTTTATCGTTTCAGGTTCAGCGGAGATTTACTGGTGAGCATCTGCAGTGCCCTCCAGGGCCGTCGAGCTGTGGCTTTAGTAGTCACTGGACGGTCCGCGGCCGCCGCTTCTGCAGCTCTGGCCGCCGCTCGAGCAGGAATACCAGTTTTAAGAGCACCACCAGCCAGCTACTCAGCAGCCGTTAACTTCAAAGATACTTTACCACTGGTGAGTGCTTTTAACTTTATTAAAACAAGTGTTCTAGTATCGGTTATCACAATGGTATTTTATAATAAACTACGTGCATAAATTACGGGTGCAAGTTGCATAAACTTTGTTTCCCCTAAATCACTCTTGGCACGGCAAATAGCTAAGATTTACTAAGCGCTCTTGGGTTTACCCGATTCGGTTGCATAAGTCTGAATATTCAATGTTATCGCAGTAGTAATTTCAGCGAGTGGTTTCCATTTTGGTTTGTACGAATGAATTTAATGCCGTGTGAACTATGATATTGTTGCTGCGATAAAATATAATATAAGTAATGAAGGAAAATAATTTTCAAATACTATAAAGATAATTTAATATATTTAAAATCTTTATAGTTAAAAGTTCTAATTCCGTTTTATTAACTATTGTATTTTAGTATTATATACAGATAACATTATACTATTGATATCTCTCTTGATATGTTGAGAGAATTACCATATAAAAATTTATTTAAAAATAAATTATGGATTATATTAGTAAAAAAAGTGGTATTGGCACACAACGTTATATAGTAAAATGGAACATTAGTTGACTTTTAATATATACTTGTATCTATACGCGATCGCTATTTTGCTATTAGTGAGCGTCTTTAGTGATTAACGAAGTTCTTACTATAATTATGAATCAGCTGTAAAGTTTAGCAACTATTTAAGGTCTTTGGTTCAGAAATTAGTTACTTCCAAATTAATTAATAAAAACTAGCTTTTGTGAATCGATAAATTCACAGCTGAATAGCTTTTAAATATGGTATATTAACTGCTGTTTTGTGATAAAAAAGCATGAGTAAAAGCTTCAGATATAGCTCTAGTAATATTTATTAAAATAATAATATTCCAATTTTATATAGTAAATTACGATAGTGACTCCCATACATAAAAATAGAAACAAATCAATAAAAGGGAATTATAAGCCTGTCTAGATTTTATCAGCACCAGTTCAGGTATATGAGATTATTCTTCATAAGCATGCTTCAAACTATATCGAAAGATTCTTGATTATGTAATTGCACGATTTTGGTGTATCGTGATCAATAGGAACAAATCTGCTCTGTGTTTTCAATTTTGTGACAAAAATGTCATCTACACTGATTTTGCGAAGGATTTTTAATCAAGTTTGTCATGCGTTAATTTAAAAAAAAAATGGATAGGTTTTATTTTTTCAACAAAATGATTAATTTTGTTTGTATCATACTTTTCAAATCGTCGTCAATATGTTCAATATGGGCAAAACCTAAATGGTCAGAATACATTGCCATATCAAGGTTATAATCTTGACTATTTAAATTTCTACTAATTATTAATGATAATAAGAGTTATTTGTAATTACAATTTTTTTAATTTTTGCAGATGATCTTAAATATTTCTAAAATGAGATTTTATTAAGGATTGTAAATTACTTTATTGAATGTTAAAAAATTAGCATCAGTAATTTCATTCGAAGGTCAAAATGGCACAGTCTTTAACGTCTCAGAATAGTTACACTGAGGTTGCAGGTTCAAACCCCAGCAACAGACTCGAATTTTCGTTTAGAAAAATGCGCTAATATTAAAAACCAGCACAAGTTGCAAAATGGCATATATTGATTATAAATTAAATTACACATAATAATTTATAATTAATAACATAGATTCTCAAACTATCAGTCTGGTGGTTAGTACTTATTTGTAAGCATCCATTATTTTCATTGATTGACTCAGTTGGTATAGATAGATTTACACCGTTGTTAGAAATAATTTAAAAAATATCAAAAAAATATTTCAGAACAAAATAACATCTAAAATATATTGTGTTACATTGCACAGATGTGTCTTACTCAAAGAGAAAAAATTCCATTCACCTATATAAAGAAATACAATTTGGTTATAAAAAACATGTGTAACTTGTACGCAGTACTTTCGAGTATGCTTTAATAATTTGGTTGTTTAAAAATGCAACTGATTCCCTTTTAATAGTAACAAAAAAGGTTGCTTAGAATATAAATATTATCCATTTGTATTTATCAAAAAGGTATAATTTAATATTATTAATAAACTGGGTACTAAAAAAACCACCGGGATACGACTTGATAAATGGAAGAATTATGAAGAAACTACCAACGAAGGCCATAAGATTTATGACCATTTTATATAATACAATAATCAGGCTCAACTACTTCCCAGCCCAACAGAAAGTGGCTCAAATAATTCTACTACTAAAACATGGAAAAGAGCCAGAGAATGTCACATCATGTGGACCATTAAGTTAGCTACTGATAATGTAAAAAATACCAGAAAGGTAAATATTAAAAATAATGCAGCAAAGCTAAATATAAATATATTAAAATCAAAAAGACCAGCTGCAAAGGACATATTAATAGCAAATCTTGCAGACGATACAACAATCATAGGATCAGAAGTGAAACCTAAAGTAGCAGAAAAGATACTACAAGAACATTTAATCAAGATACAGGCGTGGCTTTGAAAATAGAGGATCAAAGCCAAAGAAAACACATCTCTTTATGGTACATTAAGCTAAGCAGGGACACCTGTCTTCCTGTCTTTCTCAATGGCAAAGCAATTCCGACATCAACCAGTGCAAAATACTTAGGGATCCACTTTGACAGAGTTTTGACTTGGAAAACTTACATTTAGAAGAAGAGTAAGCAACTGGAACTTCGTAAGCTGTATTGATTAACAGTTCGTGATTTAAAATTATCATCAGAAAATAAAGTACTTATATACAAAACGATAATGATGTCAGTATGGACCTCAAAACTCAAGTATGGGGTGCTTAATTTAGGTCAAATTTAAATATTATACAAAGGTTCCCAAACAAAGTGCTTCGTAAACTAGTTAACGCTCCTTGGTTTATTCCAAATTTTATTGGCAATGATTGCAAGTGCGAAAGAGTTTAAACTGTGATAAAAAATCTGTGCGATAACTTTATAAAATAACTAAAAATACTCCATAATAATCTATCTATCCGGATTCTAGAATAATTAAGATTTTATGCGATAGCATTCCTAAGTATTCTTTGAAGTACTGAATGCAAGTACTTGCAAAAACAACTCACCAATATGCCCAGCTAATCGACTTTTCAACTGTTAGATAGTATTGATTTATTCTCATCTGCAGTTAGTATTATATATAATCTAATTGCTTTTGTAAATATAGTTTTATATATTTCAGTAATATGTATAGTTTTTTATCTATACATTTTACATACATTGAAAATATAAATGACACTAGTACATTGCAAGTATTATCTTGTCTATGTAAGTTGGCAATGATTTTTGTCATAATCTTATTATATTTAATTCGCAGAAAATAAAAGATTATTTTATATTAAGTGTCACAACAATTGTTAGAAATATAGTTACTTTACTACCGAAAATGTTTTTGGTATGTTTAACGATCGGAACCAATTCGACAATTCGCTTTTAATCTTCCGCCGGAAACCGGAAGTGCGGTGAAATATCATAAGCCATCGCAAATTACAGGAAGAGACTTTCACTTTCTTTCTCCTATTTTATATTTGTCATATTAAAAAAGTATAAATCTGGCAAATTGGACCTGGCACAGCGTGCACCAGATGTCGCCGATGCAATTTGTCTGTTGTGACTTTTCCTAAAACTCCTTCTCTTCAGGAGAAAACGCTTTTTTCGTAATATTGCAGCACGCAAGAGCTCACGGAGGTATGTGCGAATTTGAGGGGAAATGTCTGTTGGGATTTCGTGGAAAATTATATTGTGTCAAAGTACGAGGCGCTCTCTACAATATGACGCAAAATGAACTCCCGCAGGGGTTGCGTCGCTCTATCTCTCGCACCTTTCGAAGGAAAATGCTTTTTGTGTTGTGTATTTTTTTTCGAGAAAGCGTATCTGATGATGTATTTTTAAATTCTAAATGTTTGACAAATGATATGTCTGACATTTTTATATTTAAAAATATATTACACGGGGGAAAAATGATGGACAATTTTATTTAGATACGCTAAACTAATCAAGACGAGACATTTTTACAAAAAAATGTTATTGGGGATGAAAAATAGTGGGGTTTAAAAATGTTTAAAAAAATATAAATTATAATTTTAAAATCAAATCTACCTGGTTTTTGCTGGTAGATTTCTCTTGTAGGGTTGTAGGTATGTTATATCAACATTGGAAGGAGAAAGGCTGGTTTGGATGTACTTTCCTGAGTTCATGTGAGCTCTGGCCATTAAACAGCATCGCTGCAGAATTTCTAGAGGCCGAATGGAACTGTTTACCAATATTTAACAATTTTTAGCAATTGTTGAATCACCCATTCATTCAAAAATATAATGAAGGGATTAAAACAGCAGGTATAAAAACAGTCAATATGCTTTCAGAATAATTTACAGCAGTGACAATTCAAAAATTATTTTATTAAATCACAAACTGGTAAGAAAGCCAGTTTCTGCATGTAATATACAAACTCGGATTTTAAACAACTGGGCCTAATTATTGAAATGTGTCACCAAAGTGAGAACACCGTTTTGCAGATTATAAGAAAAAAATGAAAGTATCCACTGAAAATATTGTGAAAAAATCGGGATTGGCATTAAATAGTTGTTTGCAATCTGTTCTAACAGCCAAACGCAATCTGTTTTGTAATTGGTTGTTCCACTGAAAGAGGCATAAAACAATTTTTTTATGGAAGGAGCCATAAATATAAATACAGGAACGCGGGCAAAAAAGAAAAAAAAAATACTTTGTATATCACACTTGAACATACCTTGGAGTTTATGGCAGCAGAACTTCAGGAGCTCTTCAACTTGGGTCCACTAAGTTTGTACGAAATATGATCAAGAGAAGTTTGACCCAATTATAAACCATAGAAGATCACAGAAGCCGCTGCTTCTCTCTTCAACGCACATGTGAATAATAACAAATACTAAAACTTCATTTTTTAGAGAATAATAAGTATTATTATACTTTTAAGTGGTTCTATTAAAATATATTGTCTAATTCCTAGAAACTTTTAAAAGCTTATTTTTTATCATTATTACAAATAAGTCGTGCTATATTGATTGTGCCACTAGTAAAATTCAGTGGCTAATTTTATTTAATTTAGAGTATCGCATTACTACATCTTAAGTGATTTGTGCAATTATTTTGATCATTCCTTTAACCTTTTATGCGCTAATACTGAGTTTAATATTGAGCTTTGTGCAATACTGTAATTTTAGTAAATATAAGAATATAGTAAATAGTATATAGTTATTAAATTAAATTTATTTTAACAACACACTTTAGAATTTCACAAATTATTCTTTTTCCTCATTTTGAGGAAAAAGCATAAACTGGTTTTCACAGTCGACATACGTTTTTACGTTAAAAACAGAGAATAATTATTTTAATGAATATAAATTGAACATGGCACGTGTTTCTGAAATAGATTTGTTCGTAAAAATATACGAATGTATGTTAAAAACTTTGTTTTTTATAACGTTATGGATATTGATTTTTTTCCTAATTATTTCATCTATATATATTTCCTAATTTATAGTTAAGCTAATCTGATATAGAAATGTTAAGGCTAAAAAAAAATAAAGTTTCAATTAAGTTTTTATTTTGATCCAAATAGAGCCAAGCGAAGTTAATTACACCTCAAAATATTTTTGAATTTTTTTAAGTAGCATTACATTATTAAATATGCAACTAAAATGGGTGCATATATAGTTATTAACAGCATACTTCAATACATAAGTCTGTTGATAGCTTCTTACACTCAAATAATATTTGCCACCCAAAGAAGAAGGTACATAAATCTCATGTGACTCGCTCGCTCCATTTGAGATTAAATAAAATCGACATCCTTATTCTTGGCACAACAGATATCTCAAAAAGTGCAATACTTTCATAAGATAGAACCGCATGGGAAATCAGAAATTTTCCCTTCGGCTCATAAGTGATATCGCCCAATAAATACGTGGTCCGTATATCTGGCTTTTATGTCCCCGAATGATATTTCATCCTCGAGCGACTTCAATTGTAAAAATTTATGTATATCTACTGTGCCATATAAAGAAGTACTAAATAAAGTAAAACAAGTTTTATAGGAGGTTTCTAGCTGTATCGATGCAAGAGAATCGATAAATTGGTTACGATTGAATTTGAAAATTTTGAAAGTGTTGCACTTCTCTTTGAGAGTCTGAGCCGATTTCAATACCTTCTTAGGTTGCAACATGAGCTACATTGAAACGTATCGTAAACTAGATCTAAGATAACTGTACCAAAGCTCTGATGCGATGGTGAATTCCGGACGCGCAAAACCGTATCATTGTTACTTTATTATATTTTAAGTCTTTGTAAATAAACATATTTTTATTGTATAAAACGTATGCAATATATGTTTCATTAAAATATGATTAAATTCGTTTTCAATAGTAACTTCTTAGTATAAAATCACTATTTAACTATTTTATATATGTTCAAGTTTATTTTAAAATTATAATTAGGATGCAATATGAATAAAATAAATATAATAAAATTTAAGCAACCTAGCTTAATGTGGTGCAACCCTTCGCCTGTATAACAGCTTGTGTCAACAACAGTCTAAGTATACGAGCGGCATATGCTTTTATGCGATTGAATTTCTGTAGCACTAAGCCACAATTCCGTAGATTCTAAATAAAGAATGCTTTGTCAATATGTAGTAATTCGTTAACTTTTATTTTACAATTCATGAGATATTTTTATTTGGGTCAATATGAGTTGAATCACCTGGATACAGAATCGTTATATTTAAATTGTCGATTTAAATTTTTGTTAATAAAGACTATAATTTGTCCCTAAATTAATAACGTTACTACTAAAAATATATATAGTGTTTAAAATTCAGTGAAAAATATGTAAAATAAAAGTTTATTCGTCTTTAGTTTAGTAAGGGTTTTTTGTTGGTCTTTGACATTTTAATTTTTTTTCAGCCGAACGCCTTTCAAGTGTCCGATGCGATATCGTAACGCCTAGGTTCACAATCTCCGTCTTACCTTCCTTAACTGTCACCTGTCGATTTGTTATAACCATCACAACTATTTTTCGATCAGTTTTGGGGGTGGTTTTACGTAGCCTTCTTCATTTATATTTTATTCTATCAAAGCTTTTTGTTTTGCAAAAAAGTTTTTCTTAACATCTTTGATATTTTTGACAAAGTACAACTCTTATCTGTGCACAAATACACTTTTCTGTACTAAATATCATCAAACCTTAATATTAATCAAAATTCAATAGATTCAGTCACATAACTATTGTATAATATAAAATAATATTTATATATTATTCTTGATATATTTTTCGTACCGTTATCAACTTCACGCACAAGCATATTTTATTTTCTTTCTAAAGTGACAATTTAGCTGTCATTTTTATACAATTTTGTTGTTATTAGTGATACATATTGTTTTACCTTCTCCCCTCTAGGAAAATTCAGGATTTTTTTATGCGCGACCTTAACCCTCGCTGAAAGGCCGACTTATCGGGCTTGAAGGGCCAGCGAAACACTTAGATTGGTTTTAAATAATATATTTCGTTTTATTGCATAAGCTCATACCGCATGCTAAATATTCTAATGAAAACGGTTTAATATAATCTCGCTCATGGGTGGGTTTAATCCATAACAAAATAAATTCGCAAATAAATCAGACTCCCCTTTATAAATATTCATATCGATAAAGGAAAATGTGTGCCATGAATACAGCCAGCACACTCGATAACAATAAATTAAATAATTCTAAATAAGAAAACGCGTCGCAAACTTGTAAAAGACTGACTCACTATTTGTCTTATAAAGAAATGCATAGAAATTAGAGTTGTCCAGGTATGGTTAATATAAAATAAGGCATAGAAAAGTTCGAGCCGCCATTATTCATTTTTTTTTATTAATAGTAGCTTATCCTTTGTTATAATGTTTGCTATTAATATTTTTCTCTTTTAGAAATATGCTATTAGCAAATTTATAAATGAACATTAAAAAAACTGAAGACATGAACTAGTCTGTCGGAAAACCAACTTTTATCTTTTTCAGTGGTTTATCTCCTATATTAATTTATTGCTTGTATTTCTTTATTAGTTCTGGTTTAAAATAAAAAATCATACCAAAAAAATCGATAGGCTATTTTTGACAAAATTGTGTTTTAATTTTCAGTTAAATTAAATTAAATGCACAGTTAATATATGTAAAATGCGACACTCAAAACCATATCATTTAAAGCCTGTAAATAAATCATCTTTGTTATCTTTGATTATTGTTATACCTCTTTTAAATACAGCATTTAATTTTACTTTTGCGACATGAAAATATACACATTACATTAAATAATAATTATTGTATTAATGCCATACAAAACAAAATATTTAATAATTTCGCAATAATTAGTTATTTTTATACACAATTAAGAAATCCTTAATTTTAATTTAATATTTAACTCTCTAAAGCATATGTCACTTTTTTGTTAATTTATATTATATCAATAATAATATCTATACTTAAACATATTAACAGTAAAAGGCAATAAATTGTACCTGAAGTTTTTTTATTTTAATATCTCTTTTTGACCCTTGAGTATTTATAAAGTTATCCGGGTGGAATGCATATTCCATATAGAAAAGGTAAAAAAATACAGGCATAGAAAACCTTATCCTTAAAATATTGCAAATAAATTGTGAGCTATTATATTATTACTAAGGACGATATACCAGTATTATAAGTCATGCGGTCCGCATGCCTTTATCTCTCACTCACTCTCGTCAATTAATACGCAAGCGAGCGAAGGGAAAAGTATTTCACCGCACGCTCCTGGTGCACATGTACAACTATATTTGATACACATGTATTTAGTTTTATAAAATTTGGAAAAATGATACCGAGAATTAAGTACAAATATTAATAATTTTTTTATATTTAATATTAATAATTTTTATTTTTCATTATTATTTTTTTTTAGAATATAACGTATATTTGCAGTAATTTTTAGTTTTTTATGTTAAAAAATGTTTGTATAATTTTTTTTTTATATTTTTTAACACTACGTAGCTGCGTGGTGTTAAAAAATATAAAAAATGGATTTATCGTTATAATTACATATATTTTTATTGAGCTCTAAAGCTTTTTTACAGGTCAATATTTTTAATGATATAATTTATCGATTAATCTCAAATTAGGTGTTTAGACAAACATTCTAGAATGAGATACGCAATATTTCTTTGTGTCTTTTAATTTGAAGTATAGTAAATATATTTGCTTGTACACTGCGTATAAAATATAAAATATAAAATAGAAAAGTGTGTATCACACAACCTATATCAGTGATGTCAATTTTACAATCATTTTTTGGGGTTGCGATGTTTATTTATGACTTAACGTTAAATGTATATTAAATTAAAATAATTACTTTAAATTGTATATTGACTAATGACTCGCAACAAAATTTTCAAAATTAGTACGAGCGTGTCAAACAAAGATCACCAGAAAAAAGAAGCTTTTCGTCCCTTTTTCTTTGCATATGTGTTCCTATGTGTGTATACTCACACTAGGAAACGTGATGTGAGGGTATTTACCCTAAATTGTCCTAATTAAAACCCACTATGGACCAATTAGACAAGGGATATGTGGGCTTCGCTGACGCAACATAGAAAACGAGGACGAATAACGTTAAAGAGAGCCAACATTATTAAGGCGACTCGTGCGAGGTTTCTAATTTTATATATACGTTTGTTACTTTTTGCGTCCATTACAGTCACACATTGATAATATTAAAAGCAAGACTTTATTGCCAAAGTGTATAAACACACACACGCGTCAGATAGTATAGTCAGAGTGTCCGAATATAAAGCACCCCATTTGTTTTGCTTTTTATTATATTTGCAGGTAAATGTAGACATTTTACCTAGAATCTACGTTTTATATGCTAAAATCTCAAGTTCTTTTTAAGTCACTTTCTTCAACATATACAGGCATATATAATGTTACAATAAATTTTTGTAATAATAGTATTGTTACAATGAAGCTATGTGGTTTTTAAAGCTTTTTATATGAAAGTTAAAATTTATGACAATATTTTCTTGAATTACAAAAACCAGAGTGTCCTTTGCTTTAAATAGTAACAGTTTTACAGAAGGGGTGGGTACAATCCAATTTATTACAGCAAATAACATCAAAGAAATTAAATCAAAATAAAATATTTTATTAGAGATTCACACAATTTTTTAAATTGTGAGTTATTAAATTTTTAAGCAAACGAAAATATAATGTACTATTTACTTAATCTATTTGTTTTAAAAACTAACAGTATTACTATTAGTTTGGTAGTCACATTGTCTATTAGTTTATGTTAGATAAGACCAGTTATGAGGTGGTAATTTGTCGATTGGGTCAGATGTTCGTTTTTGTATTCATTTTACATATATGGTTTATTGTAGATTTAGTCAAATTTTTTGGTCAGTTGGATTTTTAATGAATGTCATAGTAGTATATGTATATTAGCAAAATTTTATTCAAGCACGGCCAACTTTGATAATGAAATACTTAAGAGGAGATTTAAAAAATGAGGTCAAGTATAAAGTTCTCAGAAAAAATACGATGTGCAAAGTTGAATAATGTTTTTTTTTTTGTTACGCTTGAAATTAAAGAAAGCCTCTTTTAAGCCTGTTTTGAAATGAGACATTCTAGGCATTCCAATTATACTTATTAATTAATTATTGTTGCTTGTTTTTTCATTTACTTACGCTTGCTTTGTGATAAAAATATCTTCAATGTCTCTCGTTTTAAAGTTTATTTATTCTTTTAATTAATATCTCGTTATTATTTTTCATGATGTCTATTGGAATAAAACTATTGTGAAGATTGAGACAGCGTGACAAAATTAAGAAAGTTGTCTTACATTAATTGGATTTCTTGAGCGAGAGCGACTTTCGCAGCAAGGTTACATCTTGTTGTGAATTGTGTAATATAATAAATTCAAATAATAGAATCTGAGTTTCGTTTCTTGCCAAAGTTTAATCGAATCAATTCTACTTATTATTTAATTTAGCACAATTCGGTTAAGATACAGTCAGATGCGGATTATTTTGACGGCGAAACATGACTAGCAAAGCCCTTATCTCCGAACTTCACTCGGGGCCTCGTTTCATAATCGCGCGCAATTAATTCGAGATGATGTGTTGGAAGTTAGTTCAGTTATCAAAATAAGCGTTGACCCTTAGTTTTGAGCCAAAATAGTTAAACCGTTGAGCGCACCCCGGGGGCACGACACCATTTGCGTTTACGGAAATGTTGTAAGAGGTCAATAAAATTGGTTAAATGTCCATTTAACTTTTATAGGGTCACGTCATCCGCAGTCGAGCTTTCGTAACGATTTAACGTTGCGATTAAGTTTTACGTGTATTACGAAAAATTAAATTTAAACTGTTTAAATATTGTACAAGTTATAAATGTTAGCATGTGTAACAGGTGAAAACAATAAATTATATCAATTATCATAAAAAACGCGTGATAACAATATTTTATAACGCTAGCAAACATTTTATTTTTTCATATTTGCAATACTGCTGCAGCTTAAAAAAACAATTTACTGTAAAGGATGTGATTAAAATAATATGATAAATATACGCCTTGAATATCATTATATAAAAGATGTATGTTTATATACTGCTTTGAATTTGATTTCATATAAAGCGTATATAGTATTCTGAACTTCTGAGATTAAACATACAAAGAGCAGCTAAAAAGTATTGTGACCAATTTTTTCGTAGCCTTGTCTGTAACTCGTATATTCTAGTTGTCTTCAAAGGTCGGGTTGAACTTTGAATTTCAGACTTTATAGCTGGATTAGAATTTACGTGAAGAGGGAAGCGGCTGCTTCCTAGATCTTCTAACACTTGATCGATGCTAGGTGTAGCTTTACTTGACGCGAGTCTGGATAAACTATTTGTCCCGTGTCAAAAGTAACTATTTTTGACGAATTCCAAATGGAAGTAAATGATGTGCGCCATGTATGTGCTTATTTACGCTAAATCGAGTTGATGGCAGTTCTTTTGCATCCACCGATTGTGACCGGTTGTTTCTATGACCATTAGAGTGTAAACAGGCGGAGGTTTTTTAATTTGGTATTGCATTGTCAATGCAATACAATTGTTGATAGTCCATTAAAAGATGCCGAATCATCAATTGTTACGTTCACCAGGATATCAAAGATGCACTTGTCGCCAAGTCGTATGTTTAGGTTCATTGCGCTTTTAACGCGTATTTGCGACTAGTGCCATCTGACGGTCGATGTTTTATGCAAAAATTGATTTAAAATATAACTAAGCAAAATCGAGAATAATATTCCCTTCTTGATAATCTTCTTATCCAAGCATAATTTTAACATAAAATAAAGCTTTTGCGGAAGAAGCTTAATGTTTAGTATTTAGAATATTGATATAAATATAGCTTTACTCTAAATATTGACAGTCAAATGATCTATTTTTGACGACATTTAAATAAACGCTTCTGTTTTTTTTAATATTTTTTTGATGTTTTGTTTAATAATATTTTTTTCGAATACATTTTTTTCTGCTTTTATCTGAAACTCTGATATAAGATACATTTTCTTGCTATATTCTTAGCCATATAATCATTTATTTATTTACAATATATTTTTTTGATAACAATGTTGGAATGATCCCATTGGATGTCTCTCTGTATAATAATAGAATATGAGTAAAGTGTATTTATGTTAGTTTTTGCTTTTACTTTTATAGACAATAAACTCATATATGCAACAAAGATGCTATTAAAATAAAAAATATTTAGGTATTATTTTTAAAATTAAGATTTTTCATAGCTAATAAATCAGAGATTTGGGTTGCCTTACAATAGTTAATAATGAAAAAAATAAGCTCATAATTATTGCTGCTAAATGTTAAAAATTACAATAAAAATAGATATTTAGTAAAATAAAAAAATAAAAAGCTTTTGCATTTATTGCTAAATAAAAATAAAAAATCTATGATATACAAATTGAAAAATCTCATTATACATAAAGCTATTCTAAAACTAAATTAAAGCGTTAAGTGTTGTCTGAGCTTCTGAGATCAAACAAAATTTACAACATTAAATTTTTCACTCTTCGAAACATCATAATTATTAGTTACTAGAAAAGAAATAGTATTTTTCTGAGACAATACAATAATGAAATTATATTATCACTAGTATAAATATAATTTCAATACCCAGTATCAAAAAAAATATTTTTATGTACGGATATCTACATAATTAAGAGCACTGTGTCTTTACATTGTCCGTATATATAACACAATACTTAAAATAAATTAAACCAAACCCAAACTTATCCTGGGTAAATTAACCCAATGAAAGTTCACAAACTAGCCGAGTTGTGTTTTGTTACTTTGTTTAAGTTTAATTTGAGTTTTAAAATAAAATGCACGTTTTTCAACTAGCAAATTGAGTTAATATACATTTTAGAGCAGCATATAATTTCACTAGCGCTTATCAGTTAAATTATATTTTTGTTAGTGAAAATACATATAGTATATATATCAGAAAAAAATGAATTCGGATTTTACTGAAACGCATGTAAAAATTTAATAATACTGGTAATAAACAATTACTGTAACATGTATACAAAATATATTATAAAAGTAAAATCATTATTTTTTAAAACAAATCATCAAGGATTTTTTAGTGACATATAGTGCAAAAAAGTGGGTATCATTTCATATGAATAAAAACCTATGCATTTAGTACAAAATTTTGACGATGAAGCAAACTAATATCTCTCATATTTACATTTTGAAAAAATCGTTTGGGAATTTTGACTCTTAAAACAATAATTTTGTGAAGAAACGGGCTTTAAAATGTAGTTTGTAAAAAACTGATTCAAATATTCTCATATTATCGTTATCAAATATGTATATATTAAAACTATGGTTTTATATTATATATAAAACCATATTATATTTCTAAATAAATATTATTATGAAAAGTTTTTAAATTAAATAGTTCAGGAATTTGACTTATTGATTGATTTTTTGTACCTTACGTTATTTACGTGATCGAATTTATAATTTTATTGTATTTTACATTATATACGTGATCGAATTTCGGAACGGGTTTAATTAATGCTCTGATTCAGATCAGCTTGTAGCAATTTGCTTTCAAATTAAACTCGTGCATTCAAATGGGACTAAAATATACTGCATGCTTACAATGGATATTGAATACATAAAGAGAAGCAATATTGGGTAAAACAAACTGTTTCGAATCGTGTAGAACAATGTGATTTGTAGAAGTTATTCGTTTTAATTAATACATTAATACAATAATTCAGATAGGTCATGCTTTCTTTATCGAGGGTTGAAAACAGAAATAACAATGCTTATAAGGACAGGTCCACAATAGACGCATGTATGTATGATATAAATGTATGTAGTATAAGTTAGTTATTTTCAATTAATCTGTAATTTTAAATAATTGATCGTAGGCGATGTTTTTTATTAAATGTTTTAATATGTAGTAAGTATTTTGGGCGATTTGACATTGATTTGACGACGAGAGAATAAAAAAATATACATAATAGCTGTAAAAAATAGGATTTTGCGACTGTTATACATATACATATGTACAATGTTTTTATTGACACAGTTAAGGTGTATTTGTATGGATGGTTTCTTCTTCTGCTATTATATTGGCAATTGATGCAAATTAATATTCTGCAACTTGCGTCATCTCTTGACATTTGATTGGCGCAAGTATAGCTTGAATTTGCTGCAAGTCAACATTAGTATTTGTACCATAAAATTTATTCAATTCGTAAATAACTAACTACATAAAAAACTGCATAAATATAATTTGCTATTCTTGTCTTTGTGTATTTATTAAAAATCATTATTAAATGATTATTAAAAAATAGCAGCAAAAGAAAAAATATAGTGTAAATTCAATCGAGAAATTCTGTAAAGCACAAGTGGACACTAAAGCGAGTCAATATTGACAATGGGGCTAACCGCCTTTTTATATTTATTTTCCCTTAGGTATCGCGTTAACGGTAAAACAAAGGTCAAGTCTGAGGTTAAGCTTGGACGGGCGGCTAACAAAGTTGACATTTGCTCCTAAACAGCCGGACGTATTTAACCAACAAACGGTGTATCCGTGTCTGAAACTGTCTCTGTAATTTCATCCGTTTTATTCGTTTGTTGTCCAAAGAGGACGGTCGACAAGATCATTACTCAAGTTTACCCGGCTGAGAGGACCTTCTGATAGAGTCATAAATTTCCGACGGCGCCTTCGTGACCTGACTCGTTTCCGCGACATTATCGCTTTTTTACACTACCACCCACCGGCGCTTATGTAAACTTAAAAGTAATGTTTTAATTAAAACATCTTTTAGTACTCTCGCTTTAATTCTGATGATCAAGACTTGTGGTAGAGTGCTGCTTTTATTGGCAATTGAGGTATTTTAGTGAAGCATTAAGAAATAACTAACAGCACATACATGTCTATATATATATATACAAGGAATATACAGGGCCAGTAAACATATAAAGAAAGATATTATCAACTTAGTTACTTTTGTAACAGTAACGAGCAATAATGCAGAAAAAAGTCATTCCTTTATTTCCCCCATCTGGCTCACTTCAGAATATGTAAAAATTTAATGCTGAATTATTTCTATGCTTGTTAGTGGCGCGTGACGCTAGTAGTAGGATATAACATTATTTCGGAATTACATCATGCTTTATTACATTTTCGTTCCAAATATTCATTTAACAGCACAGGGGAGCAGGCAGGTGGAAATACGAGAAAATTCCGAAACAAATATGCCTTAAATATACTTCTCCACTTTGTAAGCTGCTTACTGCTCCACACTCTTTTCAAGTTGTGGGTAAATAACGATTTCGCAGTCAAAAGAGCAAAAGCGTACCGCTCGCGTATAATGCGAGGGAAAATATTAAAATTTTATCAACGTGAACGAAAAATAACGTGAAAAATCCATATAAATATGTATCTACATGTATACGCAAAGAAAACAACAACAAAAAACGGCGCGTTCCAACTAAACGTGAGAAAATAAAATTATTTCTCGTATAAAAATATTATCGGGAATGGCAATGTAATATTTTGATGGTTCATATGAAATCTGGTGCACCTAAAAAATGCAAACTCTACAGAATAATATAAATAAGAGTGCAGATAATAATTTATAATATACACAGTTTGTTCAGTATATTTATAAAACTAAATAAAGATCGCCAAAATGGAGTATGACGCATAAAAGTAGAAGGCTTATATTTATTTATTCAAATTAAATTAAGACCATCGAAACCTAAGAGGTTACCCCAATGCGTCACGATTGTCGACAGTGGCAGCTATAAATGTGTTAATTTCTATATGTTTATAAAATAAACTGTTACCAGATTTTCTGGCGTCTATTTGGATGCAAAGTAGGGATTCTGTGTCGAGACAACCCGGGAATTTATTCCCGAGAATTCAAAGATTTTTTGCTGTCTCGAGTCCCGGGAATTTAAAAATTAATAACCCGGGACTCGAGACTTTCCGAAGTGCAATTTTACAAAAATATGTAAAGAGCGAATTTGATGTCGAGCTTAATTTATGTCTCGATATGAAGACAAGGTGGAATTCCTTATTACCCATGATCTCGAGATTTCGAAAGTTACGAAATTGCATTAGAAAATCATTAATTGATCTTGGCATCGGCCAAATTTGGAATGAATCGAACATTCACGTATTGGAAAATATTTGTGAAGTACTCACTCCTATAAAACTGGCAGTTGAAGCTCTAAGTCGTCGAGATGCCACTTTATTAACTTCCAAAATTATTGTTAATTTCCTTTTAAAAAAAAGATTTGAAATCAACACAACTCTGTCGCACGAACCACCAAAATATTTCAACGACTAGAAATAAAAAAATCAACTTTAAAAAGGAGTTTCAGATATTAGATTCAACTATCAAGCGAACCCCGAATCTAGAGCTTTTATTCAAATCATTGCTTACAATTAAGCCAACATCTACAGAAAGCGAGAGAGTTTTTTCTACATCTGGAATATTTGCCACAAAAACCAGGAACAGGCTATGTGATTCATCATTAAACGCCTTGGTGTTTTTAAAAACATATTTTTCCTTACAAAGGTAAAGGTTTTAACTTAATATTGATATAAATATTTCGATTAAAAAAATTGTAATAAATTAAATTTAAATAAATATCGAATAAAGTGTTTTTAAATTGTTTTAATAAATTTTCACCTATCGTACCTATAACACAAATAATATAAGTTAATAATAATAAATTAATTATAGTTAATAATAATAAGTTAATTAAAGTTAATTTTTTAACATACTTTTTTTTCATGATTATACGAAAAATAATCAAAGTCTCGAGTCCCGGGACTTTAAAAATTTGGGTCTCAAGTCCCGGGAATCGAAAAAACCCGAGACTTCAGAATCCCTAATGCAAAGTCACACCCCTTCGACATAGAAATAATATTTTTTGAATAATATAGTTGCAATTCTGTTTTACATAATTATTAAAATTTTCCTAATTATTTATTTCAATTTAATAATAAATTTTACAAACATTTTGTTTATGACCATTTTTATGTTAGCTCATGTGTTATTTGTTAGAGTAGTATTAAATAAAAATAACAACTTTTAATTTTGGTGAAAAGAACGATTGATGAAATGCTTATTGTAATAGAAAAAATGTTTAGGTGTTTTTTGTATTTCTATGATAAGCACACGTTACATTTTTTATAGTAATAAATATAAATTATAGAATGGGTTAATTGATGTTTTATGTATGTTTTTTATTACACTTTTTTCTACGTTTCAAATTAAATCGTAATCAGTTTATATCGGTTTTTGTATAGTTATAAGTTCATACGTTATAGAAAAAGCATTAACAAGCTACTCAGATCATTCCTAGTGTGTTATGATTATGATGTTTCTAGTTTTTAATGGTAAAATTTCTGTGTGTATATTTTTAACAAATTTTATCACATATAATAACTAATTATCTGCTAGTTAGAGAGTACACTATTTGTTGCTAAAATGATCTGAATTTTATCGCAAATATTATTAGTCAATTTAGTGATACAATTTTTGCTGCTGCTTTCTCATTATATATTTGCTTACATTTAAAGTAAGTTTAAAATAATTAAAAAATAATAATTTGGTATTAATAAGAGTTTCTAAATATTCGTTATTTGTAGAAACGGCAAAATATTTTATTATATTCGTGAAGTTCAGAATAATTGAAACAAATTATCTTATATTTTTAATACAAAGTTGTGTTTTGATTAAGGCTTCTACTCGGCATGCCAAAAAAAATATTATCATAATAATTTACAATAGAAAGACTTAATTATACATTATTTTTATTGATTTAAAACAGTTAGGAAAATCAATACCATTCATTAAAAATTCATTAGCTGAACAATAGAAACTCGGTAATATAAGTAATTTTTGAAACTTCAGCAATTAAAAAAAACTTTAATATTTTGATTGTTGATATAGCCATTTTTCTAAAAAATATCATATAATATAAAAAGATTAATTTCGCAAAATAAAAATGATACAATTGGACTGTAGATAATGCATCGGTGATTACCTGCGATGTCGTAATACACTAAATGACTTTGTAATTTTGGCAATTACAAAGTAACTTTTTTGCCGTTATTTATTTTGTTGTCCATGGTTATTAAATATACCATAAATATAGGCCGTAGATTGCGGTAAATCATAAGAAAAATGAAAGACTAAAGTTTTTTTTATGAATATTTCACTATAAATATAAACGTACAGTTAGTCTGATATTTGTATGAAAAATAGTTAAAAAAAATGACGAATTCATTCAGTATTCGAATATTTAGATTAGAATCTATAGCACTGATGCTATTTTTACTTGTTTGAATATCGTTGGTGAAAGATTGATTTGATTTTGTAAATAACCTCGACCTCACTATAGTGTAAGATATTACGTTTATCTAACGCAATATTTAAAATCGATGTCATCAGGTTGGTGCAATAATGCTTTGGTGATTTTAGAAAGTATAAAGTCGTGTCCATGTCGTGTTAGTAGTTAAAGAGTATCGTCCTGGATCGATTTGTGCCGAAAATATTTGGTTAAGGTGCGTGTTTTATTGTTATTTTTCTTAGTAATATCGCAACTTATACATTGAGTCGTAAGAGATGGTCCATAAAATTAGGAATGTATAATACAGGTTAACGGGTGGTTTTAAATAATTTTTGGTGACACAAAGCAATATTTCGCTTCTTAATAATATTTATATTATTGATAACATTAGGATGTTTTTTGCCTAATATCCGCAAAAAAATATTAGGACAAAATCTCTAGGCCTATTTGGCCGTGCAGTCAAAAGTGTTTTATTTATGACTTGTTTTCAAATAACGTTGCAATATATTTGTGGCAATATAATCAAAAATGTCATATCCTAATACACCGTGAATCAATATTACATTTAAGCTTTAATAATAAATACGGTTCGGTATTTAAACGGTACGTAATAATAACTGAAAAGTTTTCCAGCGACGACAGGATGACACACACATGACGTCTATTATACACACCATATCGTACGAAGTTCCTTTCGTTGTTTCGCATCAGATAAGCCTTTGGAAACGTGGCATCGACGTTGAAAATAATGAAACGTTACGATATTCACAGACAATTCTAAGGGGCGCACAATAGCGGCCACGAACATATATTAAATGACAATATAAACCAGAATGCGGATAGAAAGTTTCGCAACTCGGATTAGAACGAAATCAACGATGCGTAAAAAATGATAAATGTATAATATCTGAATCACGCAGAAATCTGATTTTGCGCTCACTATTTTTAACGGACGCGAAATGCGCTCCATTTGGATATTATAAGATACGATGCCCATCAGATTTCTCATCTCGAGAGGCAATGCTTTGAATACGTCAAAACTGATATCAGAAAATGGTATTACACATTTTATATTATGGCTTGCGATACTCGCATAAAAATATATTGCTATGGAAAAAGCAATATGAAAATCAACTCGTATATGATATTAAACCATAGTTAAATTTTAGTAATATCTCAAATATAAACGAGATTTTATTATTATTTTTAAATATAATGTGCATTTAAATATATTCTCTTGTGAAAATGCTTCTTATTTGACTTAATGCAACATCTCCCGCTTAAATAAACACTATCTCAATACTGCTGTTCGATTACTGTTGTTACTATGAGCGGTCTCATAAATAATGAATAAACTATGTTTTTTACTAACTTTACAAAAGGATTACATTTATTTTTATATATTTTGCAGTGCAATTGAATTCTTTATCAATTTATTATGCAATCTCTCGTGGCATTTTCAACCCCATATATTTCAATACCCTGCAATCGAACTGCATTGTAAAAGTACAATCTCTAGAATATACGGCTTAAAATATGCATTTTACCAACGGTCCCATTCAAAGCTGCTAAACTTCGCAATATTTCAAGATAATCTTTGGACTGCTTTCAATTTTCCGTTTCACGTTTGCCTCTTATTGCAATACACGTACACGATGTCGTCTCCATTTGCGTTTCATCGCAAAAAGTTATGTCGATCGTAAAGCGAAACACTCCCGGTATAACGCGAAGGCAGTTAAGAAAAACATTGCAATAGTTCGAGTGGATTATTATCCGACTGGGAATCGCCGGTCTGGAGTCTTGGGGACAAGCGTTATACTGAAGGCGATGGCTTCTTAATAGTGCGGAGACTCGGTGTCTGGAGGGGTTTTTTTAAGTAGAAACTCTCCGCCCTTATTCTCTACTTGCCCTTTGTTCGTGTCTCGGTGGTGGACTTTTCAAAAGCCCGATTGTCTAACTTTGACGGCGTGCTTGTAAAAGCTCGCCGAACTATCGCATAGAAATAAAAATAATTCGAATTTTCCATTACTACGAAAAGTGTACAGATAGTATAGATAGGTTGAATATTTTTTTAAATCGGTACGAATTCAATCAAAAGACGATACATATCAATTTTTTGTATAAATTATGCTAAACGCTTAGCTAAAAAATAAATTATTTATCGCTTAGCTAAAAAATAAAAATATCTGTTTTGCTATTCATAATTTTTATCCCACTAAAATAATAACCGATTTTTGACAATCGTGGGGCGAGACTGTATGATGAGATTATTGTATTCAAGAGGATGAAGTAGCGCAGATAGCTGACTCACGCAGTAGAGGTAGCTCTTAAGGTTGCAGTTTCAGTGAAGGTCGCTGTTGTAAACGCTGAAATATTAGCGTAGATTCCCGGCTGATCCGATAAAAAGAGCCTTGCTCTGTGGATGTATAAAAAATAGTCTAAAAGCTGCAATATTAGGGGGCTTGATAGGAAACGGGGACTCTCAGTGCTTTAAATAAGGCAGTTACTGAAATGGGAGCGTCCGGCCAAGGACGAAAATTTGCCAAATGACGGCCCACTAAGGTTCATCTTAGATGAACCTCACTTTATGAAGAATGGAAGGCACAGATGAAGTCTGAAGGATGCATCTCTGCAGATGCTGCAGTTTCAATAAGACTTCTCGAGGGACCACGATTCAGATGATGCTTTAAATAAGGCAGTGTCTTCAATGGGAGCGATTGGCCAAGGATGTAAGCTGTTAAAAGATGTTGGCCAGCTAAGAAGAAGAAGAAGAATGAGGAGCACGATGTGCCAAAAGTTGTGAATCAAATCCACTAAAATCTCTGGCACCTGGCAAATATAAACGTATGATTTATTATTTTTTTCACTTTCTTTTTAACGTTTTATTTATTTATTAGATAGGTTTAATTGCAATTTTTATTTTTAAAAGTGGTTTCGATAAACATCATAGGTTTTAGTAATTTTTTTATTTTTTTTAATGCAAATAAATAATCATGGATATATAAAATGATAAATGCAATAAAAATAAACAATGTTATGTACACAAAGTAATGTACTAATCTCTGACAACAATTAATATTCATTTAAATAGACTACTGCTAGCACAAACTAGTTCTCTAAGATCATTTGCTTCTATAAAAACAAAGTAATGGAATTAGGCTGCTTTTAAAGTATTGTATACATACATATATGATTAAAGCAACGATTCTAAAAGCACATTTTAGGAATAATTGATTGTCTGAAAGTTGATTGAACTTAATAATAATTTCAGTTTTTGTTTTATTGCTACTTTGCAATGGCAATACATAATTTAAAATCACTTGATATGACTGAAATTTATTTAAAAATTAATGTTTCTATAATAAATGATTTCTGCGGGGTGAAAGGGGGGGGGAAGAGACTAGTCAAGGGTGGAGCCCTAGCGGCGAGCCCTCTATGCAGTTGTGATTTCTGCAGCCCAATTTGTCAAGGGCCCTATAGGTAGGTTCAACGCATACATATGTCTTCGATGATGACTTTGTTTTTACTGTCTGTTTGGACTGCCTATTTTGGCTAAGATTTTTGGGGAAACATTATAATTAGATTAAGATTGTATTTCTATGGCTCGTTGCGCCTTTGAAATGTAATTTTTTTTCCGCCTGTATCATATATTGACCGCATCATTTTTCAGTTAGCTCGCATTTCACATGAATTTATTTAATATCAAGATATTTTCTTAAAATTTAAAATACGACGTAATATTAATCAATAACTCTTAATAGTATTTTTAATTTATTGGTAATAATTCACCATATTTTCTATCACGTGTTAAATGCATTAAAAATATAATTTATATTTTCATAAAACGCTTTATCAAGATGAAATACTTTGTCTACTTTAAAAATATGTGATGAATATCATCATCGTGCTACGTACGATCCACACTTTTAAAGTTACAATGAGCTTATAACAAAATTACACTCGGAAGCTATTCTTATGTTGCGCGCAAATTCTAGCTGTTTTTCGTGTTTTCCGCTAGCCAGGAAAAGGTTTAAGTAGAATATGATCTAGAGCTAAAAGCTTGTCTTGCGCACGTGTCAATAATGACATTTTTTGCACTACACTCCTATTTAGGCTCAGGTGGTGAATATCGAAGTGAGCTCGTGTCTTTTGGGAGACATTAAATGACACATTGAAACATTCAAGTAAACTAGAGAATTTATTAACGTTGTAAATGAAGCGACACACGAATAATTTATGATTAATTTGAATGTACAGGGTCTAAAATATAAATACAACATAACATATGTACATACTTTAAATTCATTTTGAACGATAAGGTGACTTATGAACTAATCGGAATAGTACATCGTACATACATGGAAAAAAGATTTAATATATCAAAACTGCAAATTTATTGCTTGCGCTCGGATTACACAATTTTTCACCGTGCAATAATTTTGACCCCCGTCTCACGGTTTAGCCCAACTTACAGTCTTAACGATTTATATGTTACAAAGTGTATGGATTATAAATCTACACATACACTATCCCACACCAAGCGGACGTTACACAGTCTCACGGAATTTCGTGTAAAAATATTCAGAGCTAAGAGATTGTGATATAATCCAAATTTATTGCCAAGGCTTAGGGCTGCGAGTAATACGGGGATGATTTGCGTGAGAGCCCTTGTAACGCAGTCCTCACTATACATATTATTATATAATATAAACATAATCTGACCAAAATATATACCGTATTATAAATACTGTAGGTTTCTTAAGAATAATAAATTTGGTGTAGCCAAAAAATCATAAAATTGCTAATAATATACTATTGTAGTATCAAAATAATGAGTATATTTCAACTAAATGTTTTTTATACTTTTGATATTACTAAAAAAGCATACTGTAAGAAAATTACAATTTTTTAATAGGGAATATTTTTACAGATTTCATTACAAAAAATATAAAAATATTTATAGAAGTCCTTCATTAATTAGTAAATAATCTATAGTAAACATATAATTTAAATTTGTCATTCATTTAAAAATCGTATTATATATAGAACAATTACAGATAAATAAATGGAAATGCCTTATTAATTTTTTTCTTTTAATGTTCAATAAGTCTCAGCGTTTTTTTATTTTGCAAGTTCAAGAGTCAAAAATAAAACGTGTAATGCAAAAAGAAAAACTATATATTTTCGTTTTCTATAATTTTTTTATTCCTGACCAAAAAATTATTAACTTTGTAATCTTTTTTCATAAGATACTCTTTTCCATATAAAACTGTAGCAGTGAGCTAAAGAGCTCAGTCCACTCTGTGCTGTTGACGCGAGCGGTCGCATTCGCGCTTCGCTCCGTTATCGTACGAAGGACACCCCCGCTACCGTTCTGCAACGATAGACACGCCCACTGCAATTAGCCACAAAGACAGCGCCATGAAGAAGGCGCAGACGCGCAAGCGTTCTCTTGGAACGTTGAAGGCGTACCTAAACGCCTCACAATCAACTTCAGGCCTGCCAGACCACGAGTGGCAGGTACCCAAAAAGACATCGAAAGTTTCCCAGGATGCTAAGATGCCTCCGACCACGAGCCAAAACAGGTATGAAAAGCTTCCCGAAGTGATCGAAAGGAAGCAGCAGAGGATACCGCCTGTGATCGTAGAGATCACGGGAACACACCTCCAGACGATCGACTTAATTAAGTCGATCACAAAAACATCGAACTTCTCGTTGCGATACACGGGAAGTGGCAATGTGTCAGTACTTTGCGCGTCGTTTGAAGCACGCGCGTTGTTAATGGATGGACTGAAGGGCCAACGCGCCTTTCACACATTCACCGCCGACGACGATAAAACAGTGAAATCCGTGCTGAGAGGGCTCCCAGAGGTCCCCACCGAAGACATTGCCGCAGATCTCGAACGTCAAGGACTTAGCGTCGTCAAGGTGACGGCAATGAAGACCAAGACCGAGAAACAAGGAGACTCCAGGCTCTACCTTGTCCAGTTTCCGGCTAATACAACAACGAGCACTATAAGAAGCATCCGGTACGTTTGCTTCACCAAGGCCACGCTTGAAAAGTACAAGCGTAATAAGTTGCATTTAACGCAATGTTTCAGGTGTCAACAATTCGGCCACGCTGCAAGAAATTGTCAACGAGCTCCCAGGTGCGTCAAATGCCCCGGAAACCACGCCACGAACGAGTGCTCTAAGAAGGACCGAGAAGCACCCGCCATCTGCACTGGTTGTGGAGGAGACCATCCGGCCAATTTTAAGGACTGCCCTCGTAGGTTAGAATACCTACAGAAAACTCAGAAGAGACAACAGAGACCGACTCCCACTGTTCACTCGTCGCAGCCGAACAACATATTCAACCTCGAGCAAGCGCAATTTCCTGCACTGAAACCAACGAAACCAGCGTTGATAAAAACCTCAACCACCCCAGCAGTGATCTCATCAGCCACTTCATGGAACGCCCAGGTTGGCGCCGCACCAGCACCAATAAACAAGGCGCCACAACGTCCCCAAACCAGGCAGCCTGAGGAGCCCCTCTCAGACACAATGCCAACTTCAGAGCTACGCAGGATGTTGCTCGTCCTTCAAGAAATCAGGACCAAGGCTGGAAAGTGTGCCAGCAAAATGGAGATCGCCTTGATGATGGTCGAATATCTCGATGTGCTCTTCTAAGGTGGGGCTCAACGTTTTGACGTGGAATTCACGCGGATTCCGAAATAAAACTGGAGAACTGGAACTGCTGATCAGTGAGTACAAAATTGATATTGTCGTAATCACCGAATCTTACCTCAAACCACACGTCAACGTTTTTATACCGAACTTTGTCTGCCTCCGGAGGGACCGTCTCTCAAGGCCAGGCGGAGGGGTCGCGATATTTGTAAAAAAATCAATTAAACACGCGCGCATTACAACAAACACGACTAATCTTGAAACTGTCGCGATACAAATTAAACACGATAATAAATTAATAATAATTGTCGCGGGGTATAATTCTCCCGGTGACAGGTTGCTTCGAGGTGACCTTGATGATGTGTTTCGTCTTGGAGAATCCGTGATATTAACTGGAGACTTTAACGCGAGACACATGCATTGGGATTGCCCCGGTGCGAATCGATCCGGTAAATTAATCTTTGATTATTTACACGATACGGACACTACTGTAAATTTTCCGAAATCCCCAACGCATTATCCTACCAACCACACGACTCCGTCAATTCTGGACATAACGTTGGTCAAGGGTAATTCCCGGATTTCAAACATGCACTGCATCCAGGCTCTGTCCTCGGACCACCTTCCAGTATTCTTTACGTTGGACGGTGAGGTCGAGATGGTGTCTGAGGTCGTTTTCAATTATGCAAAGGCTGATTGGAAGCGATTCAGAAGCATAGTAGAGTCTCGGGTATTGATTAAACGACAGAATTATACCTCAAATGACACTAAAACTATTGACGATGATATTCATTACTTAGCATCCGTGATCGAGCAGGCCAAAATATCATCAATTCCGTCGCGTAAAAATATTTGGAATAACATAGAACTCACCCCAGAAATAATTAAACGTATTAAAATTAAAAATAATATGAGAAAGCAATGGCACAAAAATAAATCGCCCCAACTTAAAATTCTAATTAACAAACTAACTGATGAAATTCGCGTTCAAATTCAAAACATCAAAAACGCTTCGTGGTCGCGTAAACTAAAAGCTTTGAAACCGGGAGATAATTCCTTATGGAGAATGACGAAATCGCTTAAAAATAAAAACTCAAATATACCACCTTTAAAAACCGGAAACAACGTAGCTAACACGACTCAGGAGAAGGTCGAGATTTTAGCTGAGACATTTTCTACATCTTATCAACTTACGCAAAATTACATTGACCAAAAAACCCAAAATAAAGTAAACCGGGCAATTAAAGATATTAGTAAAACTCCAATAGATAAAAAATCCATTAACCAAGTCGGCATATCAGAAATTCTTAGTATTGTTAAACGATTATCAAATAGAAAGGCTCCAGGTATAGATAAATTAGAGAATATATTGATTAAAAACCTTCCTTTTGTTTGCTTTAAGTACTTAAATAACATTTTTAATTCATGCTTATCTTTTGGATATTTCCCAATAATCTGGAAAACGGCAAAAATTCATCCGATAAAAAAACCTGGCAAAGCAGATAACATACCAATTAACTACCGCCCGATAAGTTTACTTCCCTCATTAAGCAAATTATTTGAAAAAATTATATTATCTCGATTAAAGGAATCTCTTAATAGCAAACTCATTAATGAGCAATTTGGTTTCCGCGAAAATCACTCGACTACGCATCAACTTAATAGATTAACAGAGCACATATCTGCCGATTTTAATATGAAAAAAAGTTCTGGTCTTTTATTATTAGATATGGAAAAGGCTTTTGATACAGTATGGCATGATGGATTAATGTATAAACTTTTAAAATATGAAACTCCCTATTACATTATTCACATGTTACGGTCTTACCTGAAGAATCGAAGCTATGTTGTTTCGCTAAATAATACATTTTCGACACCGCGTAAAATACCAGCTGGTGTTCCTCAAGGAAGTATACTTGGCCCGTTTCTCTTCATTCTATATACTAATGATATTCCAATGTTAAAAAATACTAAACTCTCAATGTACGCTGACGACACTGCAATCCTTACTAGTTCTTATGGTCTTAAACCTATTGCAGTTAAACTTCAAAAATCCCTTGAAAACTTAAAAAAATATTTTATGAAATGGAGAATTAAAATTAATCAAGACAAAACAGAAGCAATAATATTCACTAAACGTAGACAACCCTTGCCTGCACCCATTAAAAGTGAACAAGGGCATAACATTGAATGGAGAGCGAGCGTTAAATATCTGGGTATACACCTGGACTCCAGACTAAAATTCAATAAACATATAACTGAACTCCGGTCGAAAGGGCTCGGCGCCATTGCGGCTCTAAAATCAATATTTAATAGAAAAAGTGCGCTTACAATAAAAAATAAAATTCTAGTCTATAGACAATTAATCAGACCTGTTTTAACTTACGCTTGTTCAGTGTGGAGTAACGCGAGTAATAGTAATTTTAATAAACTTCAAGTAATTCAAAATAAAGCCATAAAAATAATTTATAATACACCGTTTTATACTAACCTTAAAAAACTCCACACCAAACATTTAATTCCTACCATTAAAGAATACTGTTATTATCAAACCGAAAAATACTATAAAAAAATCTCGCGAGACCACGCAAACCCACTAATTTCAAGAATCGGTGATTACGACAAAGCAAAACTTAAATTTAAATACAAACATAAAATGCCTAAGCACATATTGCTTTGATGCAGTTAAGCTCATCACAGTGTCATCAGTTTCAGGTCTACAGGGCTAGGTTTATTTACCTTTGTATGAGTTTTATTTTGTATATTATGTATTTTGTATAATTTGTTTTTCTCATCTGCTTCATTCTTTTCCAAAATTTTTTTTTTTTTTTTTGGATTTTTTTTTAAATTTGTAAAAGGTTTTATGTATTTTTCCTTTAATTTAGTATATTCTCGTATAATTTATTATTCTTTTTATGTTATTGTATAACTTAACAATTTGTAAACAATGTAAATGGTTATGAACCAGTATTGTGCATTTAATATATCTGTATGCTATTTTACCTATGTCTATTTAAGAAATAAACTTTTATAAAAAAAAAAAAAGAGCTAAAGAGCTAAAAGTCATTTGGAGCTATGTCTAAAGAATAGCCAAAGCTGTTTTTAAAGGAATTAGCTAAAAACACTGTCTGTCGTAATTTTCTGCCTATAATATAATAATTCATAATGAATTATGCCCTTCATATTCTAACAAATGTATAACAGTATCTTGGGGCTGGACTTGGGAGCTTTTTACGTCTTGTGTTAATTTAAAGGATCCACTTTTCATCTCTAGTAAAAACACACCTCAAAAATTATTCTTAAATTAAATTTTTTAGACTTAAATTTTAAAATACGCTGTTTCTCAGACAACTTATGAGGTACCCTTATTACGCAATGTGATACATTTCCTATTTTTTTATGTCTGTATGTAGGCGACACAAGTTTTTTTCTGGTAGTTTGCGTGCCGTTAATATATTCACAACCCGCCCTTAAGTAGATCTTCAATCTCAAAATTCCCAGAACGAAATTTTTGAACCACATTTGCCACATTATAAATTTAATTTATTTTTAACTTAAAGTAAGTTAAACATATAAAGCCTAATATAACTTAACTGAAATTATTTTATTTCCACTCCCATTTAGGGTTAAAAATATAAAAACAAAAAATATCTCGTGACTATCAGTGATACGACTACAATATTACTACTACAATATTTTATGTCAATAAAATTGGATCATTATATATAATTTAAATTGTTTTGTGAAAGAAAATTAAATTATATGAAGTCTTAAAATAAAACAAATCTGTAAGTGTTCACTTTTGGGTCCTTCTATGCACGGTGTAACAATATTTCATCGTTGACGTACATATATCACATCAGGATAATTAATCTTTCTATTCTATGAAAGAAATCTCATTTAGATATTTTTTTATTTCGCTTCCAGACTTTTTTCACAATTCTGATTACGTATAAATAAAATATTTATATATTGATCTTTTTGCACAGGATATGAAGCAAGCGTTTATTATTTTATTTTGAAAATTATTTTAATGAATTGTTTAAAGTATTATATAATTAATACAGGTATAATAATATTGATTTATTAACTGACTTTAAGCTATTTTTTAATCAAGCTTGTTAAAAATATCTATATATAACTAATTCAACATTAGTATTAATTTTAAAAAATGTGACCAATTAACTGTTGATATATAATTTTTATATAATTATAGTATATTTATATATATATCATATTTACCGTTTATAATTAAAATTTATATTTCACTTATCAAGTTGATAATATACGTATGATAAAATTAAAATTTATTTTACGTATTAATTTTCTTATTATATTATTTCTATTTTTATTTGGCAGATTTTTTCAATTATGTTAAATTAACTATAATAGTTTTTTACAATTATAAGTAAACTAATTAATATAATATTAACATTTTCACAATAAGATAATAATATAAAATTATTAATTTATGATAATGCTTTTATAAAAGGAAAGCAAAAGGTTTTAATATGTTTATATTAAGTATAATTCTGTAGTTAACAATTAGAGGTTAAACAGTGATTTATATTAAATTTATTTAACAATAGACATTAACATAATACAATTAGGATAGTTAGATTTTGTTAAAGTTTATTTTATTGGCTCAAACTATTTTTTCACATTATTTCTTATTTGTTTAACGCAACAAGTGGTGTACTTAAAAATCTCGTTTAGGTTTTATTATATGATATGATCAATGTAATATTACTATTATGTGTAAGATATATTTTCACTCTAACAAATATTATACATTTTCTAACTTCATTTAGGTTTTTAACAAAATTTAAAGCAACTATCTAACTGCTGTGCAATATTTTTTTCAGAATTGTTTAATGGTACATAAATAAATTGCTAGAAGAAAAATACATAATTTTAATTATTACTTAAATAACGCTTTACTCAAATCTGTTAATATTATATGTTTTTATTAAAAAACTGCACTTTATTAAAATTTGATTTTCACAAATATTTTTATTACTAGATAAAAAATATTATTCTTTAGACGATAATTAAATACGTAAGAGTTAAGAAAACATGCTGGAATGAATATTTAATGATTTGTGGCAATGATCCTTTAATACAATTACATATTTGAAGCATAGAAAAAATATTTAATCAAACATAAAACATGTTTCAATAAATATTTATTAATTTGTGGCAATGATCCTTTAATAAAAGTAGTTAATTGAAAAATTTAGATAAAAATAGACTAGCGATATGACGGTAAAATTTTTAGTTCGGCGCAATTATATACTATATTATTTAAGCCCCGTATTATTTAAATAGCGAAGAAATGCGTCATTGTTGAATAACTGGCCTTTTGCCAAAAACAAAATAAACATCTTTACCTGAGCAAGTAGCGAAACCACCGTAGCTTTTTATACGCAATATTTAAACGGGATGTACCTAAATGCGCTATAAAAAAAGTCGTACAAAAAAAAAGCTGGACGCATTGCTTAAATCAGTGGTGTGCAAACTATTTTTATTTACGACCCCTTATTTTGTTTAAAATTTACTCGCAACCCACGGATAGACGTTTTATAAATCTTCAACTTGGTTAAAGTTAAGTTTTTGTGAAACTAGCGCTTAAGCTGTTGACTTGCTAGAGGTCTGAATTCACACATCATTTTATAAAGCAGTGGTTTTATTTATGCAAGTGGGCTTAAATATTTTTTTATGTAAAATATTTTATTAATATAAATTCAGTCAAGTCATACTCTGGAAAAGTCACACAACGTGTTGATTTTCCTAAGAGACTGAGATAGTATATGATTAGCGTCGCGTCGCTTGGCAGTCCACATTCGGTAATATTATACTGAAAGATATGTTTTATAGCAGAAAGGACTTATTTATGATGTAGACATTTTGATAATAAATTTAACTAAACACTTATATTACGTTTCCAGTATATATTATTAATTACAAACGGAAACTTTCCATTGAAATTTTAGACTGTAAGTACATAATATATGTATTATATATTTTACATAACATTCCGAGCATAAAATTTGCGACGGTTTTTAGTTTTTTATTATAATAACAGATAGATAATTTATTGAATTTATTTTATTAATTGATTTTTATGTATCTTTTATATATTAATTTATAGTTTATTTTATTGAAAAATAAAAATTATGAAATTATATTAATATTCAATCATAGAATTTAAAACATAGGTAATTGTTATATGGACTTGTAGTTGTTAAAGCATAAAAATATATTTAATCTGCATAACTTCTGGTTATATTTTGTGTATTTAAGGTCGCGGGTTCGAGCCAGAATATCAGACTCAAAATTTTATTTTATAAAATATGCTATTAATAAAAAACTGGTCCAATTGTAAAGTGACATCTATTAATTATGAATTAAATTTTTATTTTTAATTATCTGTAATATATGTCACCGATTTCCAGACTTTCAGTCTGGTTTTTAATATTTAATTGTAGATATTTATTAGGTCTGATTAACTTATCCAGTTGGTACTGTTTTACCCTATTGTAACGCATTGGGCTCACGCCTCTCAGATTAATAACCGATTAATAAAAATAAATACACGGTACAAAAAAATTAAAATGTAATAAATATACATTGATAGTTCTGAATAAACTAATCAACACATTTCCAAGCCGAAACGTTTAAATGTTTCCCGTGCAGTACCCGCAGGCGGTGCCGTTTCTTCATTTGAATTTTACGCTGAAAATGAAATATGACCCTTTGGATTTTCTTTGTAAAGGTAAAGAACCCTTTCTTGGAGAAACGCAATTTTTGCCGCACTTTCATATTACTCACCAACCCCTCAGGCAATCGGACAAGATTTATGACTCACGCCCCGCGATGAAGACCGAAATGACATTTTTATTTTGGTCATTCATTAAAGTTTTTATGACCGATGCCTTTTTATTGACGCGCTGAGAAATGCTCGGATTTTTGTAAATATTCTCTATTTTTATTATTTCATTTATTTTTGCCCAGAATTGTATCGAGATTCTTATCAAAAAAGTTTTCGCCATAAATGCGATTTATTGCGTTGGATATTGCTGAAACTTTGTCGCATCTTTGTTGTGTTTCCGTTTACAAAAATGTAATACTACGTTTTCAGTATTAAATGTGCGCAATTATGAGTACTTTCATTTTTTGTACTCAACAAATGTACTTAACATAATTATAATATACTTAACATAATTATGTATCGAGTTCCGATTGACTCGCAAAGTACGCAATAAATTTTTATTTACTTGGAGATTTTATTAAGGCACTTCTCGTAAAATATAGTCCAAATTTTTACACTGTATATAAATGTAATAAAAATATTTCGTCGGTATAATAAGAATATTTTCAATAGTGATTTATAGTACAATATTTTGTATATCTCATTTAATAAATATTACTTGATTCACTAAAATGGTTTGATTAAAAAAATACATATTTTAAGCAAAGCGTATTATTCACAAACGACTGCTGACTTTTAAAACTAAGCCAGTGAATAATTTATATAAATATAAATACAATTAAAATAGTATAATAATATATTACAATATTTATTATAATCTTGATCTTTTTATTTTACAAGCATACTCATCATTTTACTGTCATTTGTGTTCGACTGAAAATTAATTCCTGAAGCCTCTCTCAACTGATCGTATGAAATTGAGCTCTCTTCTTGAAATCCGGCACTCTTTGCGGCTTTTTGGCTTCCTTTTGCAGTAAATAATGTCATCGTTACTGGTATATTAAAAGTCTTACACATTAATGCTCTAGAATGTTATAAAAAATACATTTAAAGTAAAATATTTATTTAAACAAAAACTGCTCTAATTAACATACCTGACTTTTAATATTTCTCTGGAAATACCCATTAGCCTATAATCTCTATCAACACACAATCCAATGGAAGTTATAATCTTATCAACATTATACTTTTCGAACACATCAGGACTGCATTTCAAAAAATAATCGCTCACCACCAAAAATGATTTCAAAGGTTCACTTTTGAACTAAATATAAACATTAACCATTAACATTTTTAATTTATATAATAAAAATAAATCACTCACATATTTTTTAATATCGCGATCATCAGTCTTGCATTTAACTGCTATTAAATTGAATCCTATGACTTTCGGCTTAATACCTTGTTTCTCACATTCCTCTTTATTCAAAACGCATATAATATTCATGTTTTGTGGCATCCAATATTTTAATAAATATTCCTTGAATACTTCAAGACCGATCGTATCATTGGATAGCCCTTTGGATAATAATGTGATTATTTGTAATGGTTTTAAAATATATTAATTCATATATACCTGTCGAAATTGTCCATGGTTCGTCCTTGGCATATTGTTCAACTACTAATTTAAACATGTCTTCATATCTGTCCTCAGTTAGATCTTGAATTGTAAATGTAAGTTTTCGTCCATCTTTAGATGTTCTTCCGAAAGTATTCCATATATGAGGATATTCAACGGAGGAAGGGCGACGCCACGTAGAAGTAAAAAACATATTTTCTTTGAAATGTTACGCTTACAAACGTTATCAATGTACTGAAGAAGTGTTGTGTTAATCATCGCATTATATATGCAAGGCATAGAATGATATAAATAGTTCAATGTCACACGGAGTAGAGATATAGCTTCTTTTAATGATAATATTTTCTCTATGCTTGTTATATTTACAATAGTATCAGTTCATTTTTTTACTTTTCAATAATCAATACGCAAATAACAAGATAATTATTGTGTAATTATTGAAAACTGAGTATCTGTAATTATGTCATGGTTGTATGAATAATAATTCAATGTCAATACTTAAACAAGATGTAATAATACAACAATTATTTTTATAACAACGCGCGACTGCAATTACCCATATAGAGATTACATCATATATTATTATAAATGACTTTAATATTATGTTTATGTAATTCAATACTAATATAGTGTTAGTACGATACATACACATACAAAAAGTATTTTTTTTTTAATAAATTTTCTGAATATGACATAGATAGGCGTCACGTCACACATTTCTGTAAAAATCGGTTGTAAAAAAACTACATACGACAAAAAATATAATTATAGTATTTGATTATATATTAAAATTTCTGGCTTCACTTTGTCAGCCAATGAAACACTTGATTACTTGCTTGAGATGCGAGTGATGAACATGTATATTTTAATCAATTAGACTGAAAGAAATATCTATGCTCATTTTTTTACGTCTTTAGACCAAAAATGCACAATTGTCTGCTGTGTCATTGAGTTCTTTCCACGCCCCTTAATCATGCTATTTTTGGGTTTTGAGATAAAAGGAGTGTAACTTTATAGCCAAAATAAACGCAAAAAAGCTAGTAACATTTTTTTTGATCAACATATAAATTACAACATATGTCTATAGAAAAATGTAGTTCAGATGGTAAAATTTAATGGGAGGTTTTGAATGTCCGAATCTTTGTTGGCGTGTCGAGTTGTATTATTGTCGAATGTGATTTCTGGGGACCAGACAAAGCTGCGCAGGACAAATTCGCGCCGACAAAGCCGCGCGAATCAAAATTATAAAATTGAATAAAATGAAAAAAAATGTTTTTTTTTTTACTTTTATTTATTTTGTTTTGTGAAAAAAAGGCCGATCCAAATGAAACTTGAGTTCCAAATTTATTATAAAAAAATATAATATTGAAATATAGTTATATTTATTACACATTAAAAAGGTATTACGATGAAATTCAATATATATGTTTTTACATATATAATATAATACAATATCAATTTTACAGTAACTTATTTTCCTACTGAATTTTAACGAAATTTTTATAAAATGTAATTAAATGCTTATGATATTTATTGAAACATATTTGCGCCAATATATTTAGGTGTTATTCATATATTTGCGATTATTTGCTACTTTCATAATCGATTAGGACTGTAAGATTACAAATTGAAACACATAGTGTACTTTCTAGCTTTTTATCATTAACAAATTTGCAAAAATTTTCTACATTCATAAACCTTTCAACTTTTCTCTATAAAAGGGCAATGAAGTTTCATAAACATTTAGTTGACTTAATAGTAGAATAACAGCTTAAGTCAGTTTACTATTTGTGCTTTGGTTTAATTTACCAAAGGTATGGTAAAAAAAACCGGCCCAGCTCTAGTGACATCTATTGGTTATAAATTATATTACACATAATAATTTATAATTATTAATAAAGATGTCACCAATTTCATACTTTTTCAGTATGCTAGTTCATAATTACTTGTCTTTGTTATATCTGATTGACTTACTCAATTGGTACAGATTTACCCCGTTGTAACGTATTGGGTTTTTGCCACTTTTTTATTTTTTTTAAATATTAAAAGAAAGCTATAAAATCCAAAAACTATTTATTGTTAATAAGGTAATTATATAAAAAAAGGATTCTCTACCTAGAACGTCTTTCAATAGAAATATTAATTTGTAGAGTAAAAATATAGATTATAATTATTAAAAAACTATTATATCTTTTTTGTCATAATAAAATTTTAAGTAAATAAAAATTGAAAGCAATATTAATATATAAATTTGTAAATATTATTATGGTATAATAAATTTTAGTACAACATAATCTATAATTGGTAAACGACCTGAAACAATATATTGCTTTATTTACTGAACTTTGGTATTACATGTATCCGGCAATACTATAATATGTTTTTTTTATATTCATATGCAAATATATGTAAACATGTAATTTACCAAGTTTTTATTCTTAAATTTATAATATAATTGTATATTTTGATTTGATAAATAAGTCGTATAATATTTAGTTTAAGCGATTGATTCATTGATTTATCGCTAAAGTGAATAGATACTTTTATATTTTTTGTGAGTTCACATACAATATTATTGTAATTGTGTCTATCTAGCAGTCACGCGTTTATTTTTTAATAGATGGCAAAGTTTTTTTATTAAAAATATTATAATATTAGCTACCATTTTTAAACCCGTAGTAATTGCGTAACTGCACATAGATTCTTGTGGAACACAGTCGTTTTCAAAGATCGGGTTGAACTCTAGATTCTGGACGTTATTGATGTACCACGGTTGACGTAAAGAGAGAAGCAGCTGCTTTCTTGATTTTTTCAGTCTCTGATAACGGTCGAAGTAGCTTCGCTTGGTTTGAGTAAATTAGATCGTGAAAAATAAAAGTATAGATATAGACACTATGTAATTATGCGTGGAACTTTTTGCTTTTTTAACATTTAGAGATGTACTTAAATTTGTTATTATTTTTATTTTACATGAGGGTTATTGATTTGTCAACTAGAAACTTGTGGTTTCACATATCAATATGATATAAATTGTTAATTTTGTATATATTTTTGTGCGTACGTGCACCGAACGGCACGTTTTTATCTAGTCCCTGAAAATTTTCAATTGACACGTATATGATGCACAATGTAACTGGTCAGAATAATGCCGCTGTGGCGCAATACCGAATGGTAATGGTTAATGGCACTTTTAATGCGTAAGAATTTTTTCTCGCTGTTCTTCCCAGTAATATCTTTTTACCTGCTTTGTACTTGTCTAGTCGATGAACCTTAAAACTCACTGAACTTTTATTTGCCACTTTATCTTTATTATATGGTTCTGAGAAACTGTGTAATCTCATTTGGCGTGGCAAACGGTCGCCATAAATTGATTAAATAAGTTTAAGAAACAGGTGATGTTTCAATAATGTTAAAATTTTAAAACTCAGGCTAACTAAGTGCATTGAAGCTTATGGCGACTATGCCTAAACATTAATTAAGGGATGTTCTAAAGCAGATGCTTCTAGTTTTTTCCCCAGTAAAATAAAAGTTACGGACTCCAATCAACATACAAGATAATCCATTTGTTTTTATGCATCTTTTAATGGATATTGGATAAGGTAATTACAACACAGACATAAATGGCTAGTTTCAACAAAAATACGTTAATTCAGGGGCTTTTACCCTTTTTTTTGTTACACAGACTTAAGACAGTCAAATGAAGGCCACGGACTCTTACTAATATACGGAACAATCCATTCATTTTTATGTATATTTTAATGGATCTTGTATAAGTTCATTACAACACAGACAAATATGGATGGTTCCTATAAACTACGTTAATTCTTTTAACCTTTTTATTCAACGGACTTCATTTAATTCGTTAAAAGAGTATACATACAAGCAATCCGATTGTTTTTATACTCTTTCAACGGATGTTGCATACGTTAATTACAACACAGATACAAATGGGTGGTTCCTACAAAAATTCTAGTTAACTTAAACTTATATGTCAGTTGACTAAACTTCTTTCAAGGCCGTTTGAAATAGGATATGTTTTCAATCTATGAATGTACTATGAAACACTGTCCATAAAGTAACGATTGACTATGATTATAAGAGCTTCTATATTAACTAATATGCATTTAAAATCATATATTTTTATTTTCAATCAAAGTTTGTTTGGAACAAACCGAAACGTCTTACCATTTATAAAATATCGATGGCCTTTGAAATTTTCAAAAGAGATTTACAAAATCATATTTATTCTATGATGTCATCAGCATCTAATTGTTTACATTAATGTGTTTTAAAATATTACAAGACGTATTGAATATCTTATAACAAGGGAACAGCTTCTAGTTTTTAGATATATTTTTTAGGTGTTCGTGGACCACGCGTTAGGAACCTCTGTTTTCAAAGTATTAAAAATGAATCTTAAAATGAGATGCTTTACTTTTCATATATTATTTGTATTTAAATAATAACAATAAATCACTTAAGATTACGAATCAAGTGACATTTTAATATCATTGGATTAACTGTTTGTACATTATCAAGTATTTATAGAAAGACTTAAGGCAATAAATTTAGGTAAAAGTACACACAGTGATTCTATCAACATCTTCCATAAATTCATTAAATCATATGTAGTTATTATTCACGATTTTTATGAACTGATTTGATGGATAATTATAAGCTATATATGTTTATTTAAATGTTGATATATTATACATATGTATTACTATGATTAAAATTGTTTTTAAATTTCTTAAATAAAGCAATTTTTATTTTGGCAGAATTTGGAATTATTATCTTTCACGGTAATACAAATTTTAGTCTGCACTAATGCACGTTCAAATGCACTAAACCCAGACTGCTTCACGACGCATTTGTTAATCGAATAACCGGTTATTTTAACCGTTAAAATCCAAGGTCAAGTCAAAAGGGGCTTTGACGAATCGTTGGACGATTTC